>NC_088928.1:1500000-1567500 GCF_038396675.1 Hydra vulgaris | reverse complement strand
AGAAGATCCTCTTTCTCGACGGTTTAATGCAGAAGATGTAGATTTTCATCTCGAAATGTGATTACCTGTTCAAGTGGAAAAACGATCAGCGCTCTATGTAAAAGAAAAACAAAACAAAAAGATAATCAATATAAACAAAATATAGAGAGCGAACGTGCTGAAAGAGAGTATATAAATGGGTATTGACAGAAAACTTTAAGGTAATTAAAAAATAATAGTGTATTAAGTAATAGTTACACATGTTATGTTTATGAAAATTAGTTTAAAGAGTTAAATAAAATAAGAAAAATTTCTGACAAAAAGAGATATTATTGGAAAATAGAGCAAACAAAAAAAATGTCAAAAAGCGAATCTCACGAGATTAGACGTTTACAAGGTATACAAATACGACAGTCAGAGGTTATTGTAGACAAGTTAGGTTGCAAAACGGTTTGGTTCGAAAAGCGAGCGACAAAACAAAAGTTCAAGCGAACAAAAACCAATATCAGAACAGGCATAGTTGGTTATCCGGTCAATAAATGGGTAATGACAAAAGGGTAACACAACTTAAAAATATAGGTATATATATATATATATATATATATATATATATATATATATATATATATATATATATATATATATATATATATATATATATATATATACATATATATATATATATATATATATATATATATATATATATATATATATATATATATATATATATATATATGTATACATTAGTTAGCACTGCGCATTTTAACAATGCTTCTAACTCTTTCAGTATTGAAAATTTACGTGACATCTATATTCCAAAACTTGAATCCAAACTTTTGAGACCTAACTCAATAAAAAATAACTTGTTGTCTTCGCTAGATTTTTTAACCCTTTAGACCCGCGTGTAGCAGATCTGCAATAAATTTTTGTTAACATGGCATTCGAGTATGGCTATCTATTCATGTCAAAAATGCCCATTGTGGCATATTTGCAACTCCGTTTCATTACGTAATTAATTTGGATATTATAGGTTTGTGTTATCAAGACAAACACCAACACTTAAATCTTATTTTTAAAGAATGGCGATATTGTCTATAATGTGGCTCTAACTTAGTTTCTTTTATATACTTTTATGACAGTTAAGATACGAATTTAATAATTCTTTTAATATAAAGAAGTTTAAAAAAGTCTTGCAAGTGTTTGCTATAGTTTTTATAGTTTTAAATGTATGAAATAGCATGCTTAGGTTTTATGTAGCAGATATGCTACAATGGTATATTTTATGCATATTAATTTTGTTTAACTTATAATTAATTTTAAATGTATAAAAATAAAAATTATAACATAGAAGAGGCTTTTGCTTATATTCTTGATGGAGATGGTGATTTTGATGACTTGAATGACTCAGATTATGAGCCTGAGAATATCAATAAGATTGTAGATAATAATGATTTTTGAGATAAAGGACCTGTTCGGCAACTGAATGTAAATTGAGAAGAAGAAAATGTCCCTAATGATAATAATGATAGTAGTGATGATGACCAACCTAAGTAAGAACAAACCAGTAAAACGACTTAGGAAAAAGGTTGACTTACATGCTGGTGATACAAAATTTCACCGCAACCCATACCAGACGACAGGATTCCCTATCAGTACTTCAAAATGTTTGTCACGGATGAGCTTTTTAAAAAAGTAACCGAGCAAAGCAATTTATACAGCACTCAATCAACTGGTTCAAGTAATAATTTAACACCAAAAGAAATTGAAAAATTTATTGGTGTCTATTTACGGATGGGGCTTGTTAAGATGCGATCAATTAGATCATATTGGGAAGCATACATGAGCTATGATGGCGTTAGCTCTGTTTTGTCACGAAATCGTTTCTGGTCTTTCTTGCGAAGTTTACATTTTGTTGATAATATTAATGTATAATGATATCGTATGTTGGATTTCCGTGTTCAGGGAAGAGTTCAGCCTTAAAAAAAAGGGGGCATAAAAAGGGGGCCTGAGCAAAAAAAGCGAAAAACGGCCTGAGTAAAAAAGTGTTAGGAATGTTAATTTGGGGATTTCCGTGTTCAGTCAAGATTTTAGACTCCGTTTGAGAAGGGCCGTCAAATGAGGTCGAATGAGGGGCCGATGAGGGTCTAAAAAAAAGCGTGAGCAAAGCGAGAAACAACCTGAGCAAAAAAAAAGGACTTTTAATTTGATCCGTAATGCGCGTGCGCAGATATAATAGAGGAATTTTAATTTGTTTAATGAACCGTGACAAAAAGTATATAACGAGTGAAAAAATAAAAAAAAATAGGTTCATAACGAATGGAATCGAAAAATAAACCGTTACAACAATTTCAAACTCCAACGACAGTGGCAGTAGTTCAACCTTATAAACCTGATCCTCCAATAGATAATGGTGGTACGCATGACTCGCATGGGAATCGTATTCGATATTTTGAAGTGGATTAATAAAGCAAAAATAGTGACAATATTAGCACTTTCGAGCTTGTTTATTGTTATTGTTGTAGGAGGATATTTATTTGGAGCGTTATTCGCAGTTTTTATATTACTTGGAACAATGCTGGGATTATATATCTCTAAAAGGTTTCATATAACTTTTTTTAATCAGCATTGCTCTAAAACGATCATTAGAACGATTAATGATAGCGTTGTTTGCACAACTAGTATTATTTTTTTGATAATTGGGATAAAATTTGACAGTTTTAAATAATGCTTGAATAAAGTTATTGCAAAGACACACTTTTTTTGCTAATTCATCGTCTGTTGTAGGTGTAAATCTTGTTTGCGTGCTCAAATTTTTATAAAGAAATAAATCAAAATCCAAATACCAATCTTGTGGGTATGTCCATTCGTTAAGTATAGTGGTAAAAGAAATTAAATTAGCCATGTCTGAAGTAAGATCGTAAGAAAATTTTTGATTATTAACAGCAATGACTTCATCTTGAGCTTGAGTTGTTTGAAAACCAGGATATTTTTCTTTTAATATAGCTTTCTATTCCGCGCTAATATTACCACTTGTTGCTTCTTGCAATAAACGATTTTCGTGGTCGGCTTGCGCTAAAACACCTTCAATAGTAACATGACCGTTTGTATTGGGTGTATAGCGATTGCCGTCACCGTCTCTCATATATTTAGCTAATGAACCCATTTTTTTTTAAAAAAAGAAAAAATTAATTTTTTTTCTATTTATTCATCTTCTGATTCTGAAGCGCTTTTTTTAAATGGTATTTTTTTATTTTTAACGTCTTTTAAAGCACGAGTGTAACCGAGTTCAATTAAACTTTTTTTATTCAATTTTTTTTTCTTTTTTTCGTTATTCTGCATGAGTGGACTTGATAAAATGGCTCTTTGTTGAATAATACAGTATCTACATAAACCGTTTATTTTGTCGACTGCATTGACTTCTTGAAGGCATTGTGAACATATGTGTAAAGGAGTAGATTTGCTTGTGAACATATGTGTAAAGGAGTAGATTTGCTTTTAGTTTTTTTTTCAACAACTTCTTCTTCTTCTGAACTTTTGGTTTCAGATTCTGAATATTTTCGTTTTTTAGGTTTGGGTTTGATTTGTACATTTTTTTTCATTTTCTTGGGAGGATTTTCGTCTTGTATTTCTTCTTTTTTATTTTTTATTTTTTTTATTTCGTCTAATTCGGATTTCATGTTCAGTAATTCAGATTTAGTAGAATATTGAGTAAGTTCATTTCAACTCGTTCAGGCCAAATGACTTGTTCAACGTTAAAAAAAGGTATTGGTAAAGATAATAATGGTATGTTCTTTAAAGTAAATCGATAATATTTTCTTTGACTTGTATTCGGAAAAAATATTTGATAAAAACTTGTAAAGATTTCCGTAGGTTCAACACCTATATACCTGTTCCATAAACGTAAAGGAATTTTGTTGCTATATTTCCATACGCTCCTATAATGGCAAGTCTAAAAATTTCTACAAAACCTTCTAAGGTCAATTTTTCTTGTGTATAGTTTCCGTTAGTGTCTTTAACATTGATATGATCGTTCCAAATTTTCCATAAAGAGTTAATTTTGAAAGGAATAACAACGAGTTCGGTTTCTATATTATATATATTACCTTCAGATTTTATTGTGTTTGAGTTGCTCATTATTTTTAATAAAAAAAAAAGCAACTTGCCATGGTACAACATGTTTCATTTTAGTTGTTTTTACGTTTTCTGTAGTAGATAAAAGATTATTAATATAAATATCTAAATCAACGCTTTAAATATTAGCGTCGCGTGTGTCTGTAGAACAATAGGACTTGTCGGAGAGTTATGAACAAGTGCTCCACCATATTTCGGTGTTACCATGACATGAATAAAAGGACGCACGAAAGTTTCTTCTACATTGTTTAAAATGATTTCTCTTTGAGGTGTTAGATTTGCTATATCACCTGGAGCTACTTCTGGATGATTTATGTAAAGGAGAAAATTTTTGCTAGTTCGAGTTGATAAAGAGAAGTTATATAAATTATCATATCTTGATTTGTGAGAAAGATAATCATATTGCAGTAAAGATGTCAAATCTTGAACAGTGTATTGATCTGCGGTTGTTCTATTTGAAAAAAACAAAACAAAATAGGATAGTCCTCTTTCGTTCGTTTTGCTTCTAATACCCGATCTTATAGGGTAAAGATAAGAAGGATTATTGATAAATTCATTTGTTTTTGGTTTATAATACCAAAAAAAAATTATAATTAGGAACGCTAATGTATGAATAGGCTTGTATATATTGTTTGATGTTCATGTTTGAATCTATATTTAATTTTGAAATGATAGTATTTTCGTTGTTAGTTACATAACGGAAGTGTGTATTAGAATCAAATAAATATTTTAAATTTAAATATTTTCGATTGGATATAGCATTATTTTTATTTTTAAAACTTGGAAAAAAGTCAGTAAAATAAAGTTTTCTATTTACAGAATTATTAAAATGTTCTAAACGTCTAATTAAAAAATCGTCTTGATAAGGACTTGGACTACCATTACCAAAAATTTTTGCTGAAGATAACACAGGTCAACAAAAAGAAAAAAATTACTGGTGTCCAAAATATTTTAATGAATTTGGGGTATTTTTAGGGTGCTGATTCTAAATATGCTATCAGTTTTGCCAGATTGGCTCAAGTTTTTGATATTTTTGGTATCTTATTTATAGCACTTGTTGGTAAATGTGACGCATCATCTCATTAATTTCTTGGGATTAGTACTTGAACTGAGCAGTTCTCAATATAGTTTTTTGTTGATTAGTGTTCTAAAAGTTTGTTCATAGCTTGATTTTTGCACTAACTTTATGTTGTTGTCTGTTTTCCAGTCAAAAGCATGAACTCATCCAGAAGAAGTTGTCTTAACGATCGAGATCTGTTACATTTGTGGTGAATATACACTGCAAAAACATAGAAGAAACATAACAGACTCCATAAAAAAGTGTATTTGGCCTATTTTGGGGTTATGCTTGGGGACCAAGACAAGTCATGGGCACCACACATAGTGTGCAATGCATGTATCGAATTATTTCGAAAATGGAGCAAAGGACAAAGAAAAAGCTTCAAATTTGGTGTTCCAATTGTGTGGAGAGAGCAAAAAAATCATCATGTTGACTGTTATTTTTGTGCAGTGCAAGTGCAAGGATTCAATAAGCATAAGAAACAATAATGGGAGTATCCTAACATGAAATCTGCAAGAAGGCCTGTCCCTCATTGTGAAGATGAGCCTGTACCTGTGTTTGCCATGTTACCTGACCTTTCCCAACCTGATGATCATGAAATGCAGGGTATGGAGCTAAGCATTAGTTCTGGAAGTGAACCAGAATATGAAGGAAGTTTCAGAACACCTACACAGTTTACCCAAGGAGAGCTCAACGATCTAATAAGAGACCTCAACCTCTCAAAAAGTGCATCTGAACTTTTAGCTTCAAGGCTAAGTGAAAAAAATTGACTGACGCCTAGAACTAAAATTACATCTTACAGGACCAGAGAAGAAGCACTTCTTCAATTTTTCTGCGAAGATGACCTACTTGTATATTCTAAGGATATTCCTGGCCTGATGCTGCAAATGGGATTACAAGTATATCGTCCTGAAGACTGGAGGCTTTTCATAGATAGTTCTGAAAGGAGTTTGAAATGTGTTTTGTTGAACTATGGCAATCAGTGTGCATCTCTTCCAGTAGCTCACTCAACTAAACTTGCAGAACAATACAAAAATGTCAAAATGGTCTTGGAGAAACTGTGCTACCATGAACATTCGTGGCTGATATGTGTTGATTTAAAAATGATCAACTTTTTACTTGGACAGCAAAGTGGATACACAAAGTATCCTTGCTTCATCTGCATGTGGGATAGTAGAGCAAAACATCAGCACTGGGAGAAACTGAATTAGCCTTCAAGGGACACCTTGACAGTAGGAGCATCAAACATAGTGAACGAACCTGTGGTGGACAGGGAAAAAATCATTCTACCACCACTTCACATAAAGTTAGGATTAATGAAGTAGTTCGTAAAGGCATTAGACAAAAATAGTAATTGCTTTATGTACATCTGCAGATCTTTCCCTGGTCTTAGTAGCGAAAAATTGAAGGCAGGAATCTTTGATAGTCCTCAAACTCGGAAACTCATTAAAGATTCAAATTTTCCTAAGAAAATGAATGACATTGAAGCTGCTGCATGGTGTAGTTTTGTGTTGGTAGTGAAGAACTTCTTGGGAAATAAAAAGGCAGACACTTGTGAAGAACTGGTACAAAACATGCTGTTGAGATTTAGAAATCTCAATTTAAATTGCATTATCTTCACAGTCACTTGGACAGATTTCCAAAAAACCTTGGAGATTTTAGCAGAGAACAATGGTAGAGATTTCATCAGGATATTATGGTGATGGAGAAAAGGTACCAAGGCAGATGGGACAGACATATGATGGCTGATTACTGCTGGAATCTAAAGCGTGACTGCCCGAATAGCTCATATAGAAGAAAATCATATAAAAAACACTTTTCCAGCGATTAAATGTCTCCTATCTTTCATGTCTTGTTCATTTTTGAAGATTACTTTCTAAAACTATTTAAAATAAACTAAAATCAACATTTACTTTGTTAAATTTATTGTATTCATGACAATATCAATAAAGTTAATGCGCGTGTAGCAAATTACGTCTTTTTTTTGCACATTTCACAAAAATTCTCATAAACTTGAGCCAATCTGGCAAAACTGATGACATATTCAGAATCAGCACCTCAAAGTTACCCTAAATTCGTTGAAATATCTTTTGCCCCAAAAATGCTGTTGACCTGTGTAATATACTCGCTATTGCTTCTTGATGAAACGATGTCATTTTTTCCATATCCAAAATATCAAAATTTAAAAGTGTGTCACCTGGTAAAGTTTGAAAATTGGTGTATAAAACAACATTTTTTGATATGAGATAAAATGGAATTTTTCTAGTGGGATTGCTAATGATATCATTTTGAATGACTGTTAACATTTGTTTGATAGAAGGTTTGGATTCCATTCTTAAACCATAATTATTTTCTAAGAAGGATAGGTTTTCATCTACTTGAGTTAAATTGCTAGGAACATCCATGCTTGTTAAATGTAGGATGGTATTATTTTTAAAAGTAGGTTTGTCGATATCGTTAGGAGTCAGGGGTAAACTAATATCATTCAACACATTATAATGCTCACTAGCTTCATTTTTATTTTTAATTACGCTAAAATAATACGTACTACAATCATATTTATTTACATCTAAAACATCGTCAATCGTTAAATTGTACATTTTTTCTTTTTTTCTTGCAGTCTTTTATTCAAAGGTTTTAAAAAAGTGTTAACATATTCGTTAAAGTTTTTATAATAAATGTCTTTATCTTCTTCGTTATTAGGTAATAAATCTTCTCGTTTTACTTTGAAAGTCGTATTAAATCGCCTACTATTCCCACTTTATAAATATAAACAGGTAAATAACCTTCTACTGAAGGGTTAGAGTGTTTAGAGACTTTGATAATAATTACTTTTTTGGTAGTGTCCCAATAGGGTTGATTAAGAGTAGTCGACTTGCTAAAAGTATCTTTGGGATCTATTTTATATTTTTTCAAATAACATTCGGTTCCACATTCTAAACATTGAAAAAGAACACGTGACTTGTTAGCAGAAAAATGTTAAATTTTTCATTCAACATGCTTAAAGCATGAAAACAATTGTTTTTTTGAAAAATACAAATTTTTACAGTGTTGTTTGTTTTTCTCCGTTGATTGGCTTTATTTCTTTCCTCGTCGTTAATAAAAACTCTTTTAGAATCTTGATCGTCTTTGGTAATGTTTGCACTTTCGTAGACCACTTTTAATAATTCTGTAAGAAAACTTTTATATTGAGATTTTAATTTAGAATGCAACAAACGAATTTTGCTATTACTTTTGTTAACGGCAAAAATTTTATTGTTAATACGATCAAAAGTATTTTCGTAAGCAAAGCAGTGACACAAATCAATCAAAGTTTGAAACGACATATTTTTAGATTTTTCTTTTAAATTTTGTAAAACGTTTTTCCAAGCCAGAATATTTTGCTCATCTTGATCTTCAAAAAGGAGTTGTAAAATATTTCCTACTGAATATAAATCGCTCGCATTTTTTTCCAACACTTTTTTATTTCATTCTTAAATGGTGCACACATTCCATTGACGAATCAACAAAGAGATTAGAAAAGCAGAATTAAACCATAATCCTGGTTCAAACAAAATACTATAATCTAAAAACATTTTTCTTTTTTGTTGATAAGAGAGTTTAGTATAAGATTGTCCTTTTAGCGAATTTTGCCATTGTGTTATAGAATGAGGTCTATACCATTCACCAAACCATTCGTCTACATCAATTTCTTTGCTCCTTTTTTGTTGATTTTTATACGAAATTGATTTTTTATTTTTTTTCGTTATATGATTTGTTTTCTTTGCTACTTTTTTGTTGTTTTTCTAACAAAAGTATTTTTTTATTTTTCGTAATATGTTTTGTTGTGTTTTTTCTTTTTTCGAATTATTGATCTGTTTTGTTTTCTTCGGTCTTCTTTTGTTGTTTTTCTAACAAAAGTATTTTTTTATTTTTTTCGTAATATGTTTTGTTGTGTTTTTTCTTTTTTCGAATTATTGATCTGCTTTGTTTTCTTCGGTCTTCTTTTGTTGTTTTTTTAACAAAAGTATTGTTTTATTTTTTTCGTAATATGCTTTGTTGCGTATTTTCTTTTTTTGAATTTCTTCATCTGTCATGATCATTTTTCTTTTAAAACCTGACAATTCAAAATCTCGTAATTTCATCATTGATCTTTCTGTTAAAGATAGAGATAGAGTTTGAAAGAGTTTTAATTTTAATATTACATAATCGTATTATCTTCCATCCGCAATCGTTCTCTAAAACATTAAAAACAGCTCGTATATTGGCATCTTGAATAAAACGTAAATTAGTCGGTCCTTCTAAAGGTTTTATAAAATAAACAGGCGAATTGTAACAACGTTTCATTATTTTACAATATCCTTTTTTAATAGATTTGCAACACAAAGTAACAATATTATAACCAATTAAGAAATTTTGAAACAAGTCAGCAAAATGAATACTGTTTTTCATTTGTGTTTCAAACCCTTCCATTGTTTTTTGTTCTGCGTGATGAACAATTTCATCAGGACTTTGAGTTTCAGAATAAAGTTGTGATTCTTCCACAATATCTTTATAATTATCTTTGATGTAAAAAAAACGTTCAGTGTATATACTGTTATTACTAAATTTAGTTTCCTCAGTTTGATATTCAATGTTCATTTTTTATCTAAAAAAAAATTACCTGTATTTTTTATAAAATTCCAAAACATCAAAATCAACAGTGATACTTTGAAATATTTTTCGTATTTCTAATTTATTATTATTAATTATAAAAACATCATTAATATTACAAACTCGTGATAAAGAAACATAATGAAGACTATTACTAAAAGCCTTTAAATTAAATTGAACAACTGCTTTATTCGTTGTACTTCCTTGAGCTTTATGAACAGTAAAAGAAAAAGCTAATTTTAACGGAAACCAAATCTTGAGCCTACAACAGCATGAGAACAATCTAAAATCTCTTCTTTGACACATTCAATTTTGACTTCTTTTCTATTCATATTAACCCAAACTGCATTATTTTCTACTAAAATGACTGTACCAATAGTACCATTACACAAACCTTCCTCCACATTGATATTTCTCACAAGCTTAACAATAGCACCTATTTTAAGATATACAGCTGCTGGAATCTGAAACGAACATTGTATGTTTTAATTTTTAATAACATCTTTAGCATAAAACCAACACCCTTCTTGTTTTATAGTCTCCATTTTATTATTATTATAAACATCGACTTCCATATTTCTAAAAAATAATCTTGTATATTTAGTGTTTAAATTTTCATCTTTTTCAAAACAACGCGTCATAAAATAATCAATAGTTTGGTCTGAAACTTGTCCGAAACATATTTCATTTAAAGCTTCAAAAAATTGCGCATCTTCTTTTTGTCTAAAGCATTCAGTTAAAACCAAATTTTCCGTCATGTATTGTTGCCATATTTTAGATTTAAAAACAAATTCTCCTGTGACAGGGGTTAATTGAAAAAAAACACCACAAGCAATAACTTGTATACCACCAAATAATTCATTATAACATTGTTTTATTTCACAAGCAATTAAATGTAATAAATCAAATGTTTGAGCGTTAACCATTGAAATTTCATCAATAATTACATCAGTTTCTAACCACATTTTTTAAATGTCTGGATGCATGTGACGTTTATAATAATCTAAACTTTTAACACCAGTTTCTATACCAGCAAAAGCATGTATAGTGACACCATTTAACAAATGAGCTGCTTTTCCTGTACTCGCAGTAATATGTATTGTTTTATAAATTTGCACACTTTTAGCAATTTCTTTGACAATATAACTTTTTCCACAACCAGCACCAATAGTAATAAAAAAATTGATTCCTTCATCAAGCCTTTGAAGCGCTTTTTGTTGTTGCAAAGATAAGATTTTATTAATATGCTGAAAAAGAAATTTATTATGAATATAAATACATTACAGCATATTTTACAAAAAACATCATATATATAATGTTCTGTTCAACAATTTTTTCCACTATAGATAAATCGTCTTGTTCATTAAACAACGACAAAAACTTTATAGCCATCATTTCATCTTCTGTCATTAGATTTTGTTTGATTAACAACTTAAGCAATTTTTTATTATCATTTTCTCTTATTTTATTCATCTAAAAAAAAATTACATGTAATTTATGATTAAAACATTTTTCACAATATATAAATGAACAACTTCGCTTCCAAACTTCAGAATATCTATATTCATTACAATCTTCACATTCGTTTAAATAATGTTCACAATTTTCAATTTCTAGACATTTTTCTTTCACATGATTTAATAGATCTTCTTTAGATGTATTTTAAAAAAAATAATAAAACCTTTCAAAATTGAAATTTAAATAAACATGATAATGTATTTTAATATATTAAAACACCATCAAAATCAATATAAAAGGTATTCTTTTAACTTCTTCATTAAAAAAACCGTCCCACTTGTAATTCAAAAAAAACAATCTACAAGATTGACATAAAGTTTGTCTTAAAGTAAATGCATGCTGTTTTATTTCTTCCAAAGTTGCTGGGTGATCTTGATTGAATTTGTATATGCTTTTGATCAAAAAATCTAAATCATTTTCTGTTAGTTCCATTTTTTATTATGTAATCTAAAAAATTTTTAAAAAATTTAAAATTACAATAAAGTAAAAAAAATTATTATTCTACATATAATCCATTCACTAATTTATAGTCTTTCTTTTCGAAATTATTATATTCTGAACGTAGAATCTTAAACTTGTTTTTTTTTTCACAATGGCAACAAATATTGTTCGCTAGACATGGACAAGATTCCAAACAAAGAATTTCATCTTTATAATATTTATAAATCTTTTTTAACAATTCTTCTTACAAACCCAATTTTTTTACAGCCAACATTATATTAGTTTCCATTTTTTATGCAACCAAAAAAAAAAAATTTACAAAAATTTACAATAAATTATTTTGTAGTTTCCATTTAAAATTTATTTAGCAGATCGTTGTCGTATATATATTTATTTAATTTCATAAATATTTCTCGACAAGTGCCATATGCTAATTCGCAAAAGATCTCGTTCATCATCACGTAGAGCAGATTTACAAATCTCACAATCGTTTGAAGAAAGCATACTTTTTTCTAACTCACCACTCGGATCAGATTTTGCAACATATTCTAAAATATCATCAAAATCAAGATCTTTCTTGACTGCTTCTGTATATAAATCAAAATTTTCCAAGGTTGACATTTTTTTATTATGTAATCTAAAACTAAAAAAAATGCACATTTAAAAAATTCTACCAAAAAAACTATATCCAAAAATTCTTCTTAATTCAACATAAATATAACAAGCATTTAAATTACAAAATATACAATTAGGGGAACAATCACATTGTGCTATTTTACAAAGAGCTTCATAAACAAAATCACGTTTTTTACAAATAACTTGGAGTAATATTTTTGTAATCCCTATTTTTTTTGCAACTTTTTTACACATTTCAGAAGCCTGTTCACTTATACACCAACCTAAAAATGGCAATTCAGCCAAACTTTGTAATAAATATTCTTTTTCATTTTTAAAACTTTTTTCTTCTGAATATCTGTTAACTTGTAGTTTTTCCGCTTTGATTTGTCGCACTTGTTTTACAAAATCATCAAATTCTTTTTGTGACATTTCTTTACGATGAAAATCTTCCAAACAGCTCCATTTTTCTAAATCTCTACGAACTTTAGTGTAAATATCACTACCCGTGTCATCAAAGAAAAGACGTGCAAGATCAATGTTCACAATTTTATCATTAACAATACCAAAACTTCCATCTTCATTTTTAACAATTTGACTTTCATAAATCACATCCATTTTTATATTATGTAACCTAAAAAAAATAATTACAAAAAATTTATTTATACTAAAGTATAATTTTTAAATATTTCAAGTAGTTTCTTTAATATTTTCCTCGTGAATATATCGATAAATGAAATCATAAGTTCCTTTACAAGATTCACAAACATTAAAACCAGTAAAATTTTCGTTTGGACAAGATTCTGCTTCTTTCAGTAACCTTCGTATTGTTTGACTTTCATCATAAATACCAGCTGATATTAATAAAAGTTGAGTGAATAATTTTTCAACTTGATTTTCAAAAGACATTTTTTATTATGTATTCTAAAAAAAATACAATAAAAAATAAAAAAATGAAATGATAAAATTTTTTTCTTTGGTTCGTTCATTACATAAACAATTTTAGCTTTTTGACAATTGGGACAAAGTTCTATATATCGAGATGTAGTTACAGCAGGTGTCATAAAACTATTGCTTGCTCGTACTGTTATTTTTACCATTTTTTTAATTATGTAATCTAAAAGAAAAATATAATAAAAAAATTTAACTCATTTTACTTATTAAGAATATTTATATATGTGGTGACAAAACAATTATATAAAATAAATGTTTTTTTAACAAAAATCTTGCTTCGTGCTTTGACATATGAAATTCTTTCATGTCCACGTTTGTTTTTAAATAGGAGAACATGACTTCATCTCTTCTCGAAAATTCCTCTTTTTCTTTTGTTACGATAAACTCATCCTTTCAATTGCAATATTGCAAATGACAATTATAAGATTCAACAATTCTATTAAAAAATTACGTAGATTTAGATGATTTTTTATCAGCTCACTATTTTTATTTATAATTTCTGTTATTTTTTCAAACTCTCCCAATATTCCATCTTGATGATCATCTTTGGTTAAAAATTCTTCCATGATAATAAAATAAAAATAAAAAACAGGCGATAATAATTTCAAATTTTGCCACAATTCGTGTTCAGAATGATGTAGTTTGCAATGTTTGTTAAACCATTGAATGCGATCTTCAGACCTTTTTTCCTTATTCATTTTTTAATTAGTTGTCTAAAAAATTAAATAAATAAATGATTAAAATTACATTCTATATCATTACTTTCTTCAATATATTTTATTAGTTAATCTAAAAAAAATTAAACAGATAAATTATTAAAATTCGTGAGTATAAAATCCAATTCGTGAGTATAAAGATAATGTTTAAATTCAATATGATCATAACTAAAAGTTATTAATTCCGACAAATTTTTTTCTATAAATTTTAAATTTGTTAAATAATTTTGAATACTATTATCCTCATCTATTATTCTCATTGATGATAACTTATTTTTAATGCAATCTTCTGTACTTTCACATTGTTGGCGAATATCAGCATAAACAAGCGAATATACACTTAACGAAATACTTCCAACAGTTTGAGAAAAAATCAATTTCATATTATTCAAATTATCAAGTGCACCACTAAAATAACTTGTAAGTTTCGTGCATATGTAAGTATGCTTTTTAAACGACTATGTTGATCACAATCTAGTTTTTCAATTTTATCCCAAGCAAATGTGATTTGATTTTTTTCACGATTTAGTCTGAAAATAGTGTCCTAAGGATGTTGGTCTTTATTCATTTTATTAATTATTTAAAAAAAGTACAAAATTATTTATACTTTTTTTTAAAAAATAAACTTACTAAATACCTTATATTAAAAAATTACTTAATTTTACATTTGATATATAAATTATTTTTAATTAAATATTCACTTATGTCAGCTTTTTTTATAAAATTACAATATCCATATCCACAATTTTCTCCATCTTTGGCTGGTCGTTGAAAAGAAACATTACTCTCAGTAATAAAACTTTTTTTCATTTGATTGCCATTAGGTTCACATAGTTTAAATGTAACTACGTGATTTATAAAAAGCCGTTTTAATATAGCATCATAAGGTGCAGAACGCATCATTATATCTAATCCAATTTCTTCTTCCTCATGATATTCATTTTTATTAAAAAGTGATAATTTTTAAAATAAAAAGGTACACTATAACAAGCCTTGCTTTCATTTTTTAAATGCTCCTTAAAATTTTCAAAAATCCATATTTTACAACCATGACCATTATTATTGTGCATGTCTTCTAAAATGGATAGTCGATAATCTAAATTCATTATTTTTTCATTATATAATCCATTGAATAAAATACTCGGATTGTCAGTATAAATAGTACATGATGGTGTGCCAGCCATAAATTTTTATTACTAATCTAAGATAATAAAAAAAATTTATAAAAAAAAGTATTACAAAAAATTTTATTTTCCAGTGAAACCAAAACCACCCTTCTTTCTACATCTTTAATCATTGACATTTTCACTTGACGACAAGAACAACCATCAATTTCTATTTACATTTTTTATAGCTTTAAACATTTTCACAAATCCCATCTGAGCAACAGCATCTCCACGTTTAATAATATAATTTTCTTCGGAATGATTCATCAATTTGACTTTAATTTCGTCTTTATAATCAGCGTATATTATTCCTGGAGAATTTAACACTGCAATACCATATTTGCAAGCCATACCTGATCTTGAATATACATGTCCTGCTAAATTAAAATCTATTGAATCAATATACACTCCAGTGCTTACTAAAATACGTTGTTGTGGTTGAAGTATATAATCTTTTGTGCTTCTTAGATCAAAACAAGCACTCTCTTTTGTTTCGTAAAAAGACCATTCCTGAATATCTCTAATTTCGAGTCTTTTAAACTCTTTTACTTCATAAAGAGACCTTTGATCATCTCTTATTTCAATCATCTAAAAAAAATTTAAATACATACATTGTGCTTTTTTTTCTAAAGAATAAACTATTCTTTAGAAAATAAAATATGTTCTCTTTCTTCCTAATGAGAAACAATACAATTTTCACAAAAACCTAATTTACAAAAAAAACAATTGAAACAAAACAAATATCTTTTTTCACAAAGTTCACAATGACCAAACCAATAATAATAAACTTAAAAATGTTCTAAATCGTTTTCATTTAATGGTCTATTAAAAAGTTCATTAATATAAGGTAAAAAAGGTACACCAGTATTAAACTCAGTATCTATCCACATATTTAAAAATAAATCATTTATTTTTTTTACTAGTTTTCTATCGTGATCTTCTACAACTAAAGATTTTTCTAATTGAATATTACCATCAAAATATTTGTATTTTAATTTTACAATTTCCAGTCTTGTTCTTTCATAATAATTATTTTCTTCCTTTTCCATTTTTTCTACAATCCAAACACATTCTTTTTTATATCTCGCTGTCTTGACCAGAAGATGTTGATTATTTGAACAAGTTTTTTCCCCCCTTTTTATATAAAATGGTAGTCATAACAACATCATCTCTATCATTAAAATAGAATTAAAGTATCAAAGTACAAAGTTTAAAGTACATCATGCCACATTTTGAACTTTAAACTCTTCATAAGGAATTAACATTAAAAAAAAAACAACTTGTTTAGTACTTGTTTTTTTATTCTCTCTTTTCAACTCAAACATTATAAAAGGAGTTCATTTTAATTTAAAAATTTATTCAAAACACAACTAAACAAAAAAATGGCAGAGTTTGAAACTGTTTATTGCAACGATAACACCTATATCAAATTTGCAGATTTAGCATCTGGTACTTTGTGGCTTATCGAATTTAAAGAAGAAAAAAATATATAAGATAAACAATAATCCACTGTTCCTCTCAAACCACTGGCACAATTTAACTATGTTAAAAAAGAATTGATTTACAAACCAAAAAATGAGGGTTGTGAAATATTAGTACCATGGAAGTACAGAGATATGTGTGATCTCAACAAAACAAATTATTTATTCAGATCTGAACTGAAATTAACAAAAGACGACAACAAATTTAAAATATCTAAAGGCGAAGTTACTAATAATGTGGTTTTTAAATTTAATTATAACAAAATGACCAAAAAAGTATTGCAAAGTTTGATGGATAGTATGCAAACTGCTCAAAACAGAGCCTATATGACAGTGGCTTACCCTAAAACCCTCATATCAAAATCTGTCGAGTTTAACGGTTTTGGTATATGTTTAGCAAAAGAAGATGATGAGATTCATGTTACAGAGTACGAAAAATTGTTGGCTGTAGAACCGTCTTTCCACAACACGATGAATAAAAATGGTGTTCCTAGAAATTATAATCAAAATTTGAAGAAAGCCTGTACCGAGTTTGCTGAAAGCGAAGCTAAAAAAGCCAAAATCGAACCAGAAGTACCAGAAGTACCAGAAGTACAAGAAGAGGACGAAGAACAATTTTTTTTTGTAATTTTTTTAATTGAATTAAAAAAACCTGTTTTATTAATAAAAAAATTGTTTTCTTTCTGATCTATTTTTCCTATATAAAGGGTAAAAAAAATAAATTCTAGATCATTTTTGAAAGAGAAAATGACTAGCAAACAACTCGACGAAAGTCTCATCAAAGCTGTTTAACTTTTTTATCCAGATAATGAATTACATCCTATGTTATTTAAATTTCACTATTTAAATAACATGTATAAAGATTGGCGAGAAATTATATTTACTTGTTTTAAAAATTTTAACTTGGAGTTGAACTTGGAAGAAGAAAAATACAAGGATTTGTATTATATATTTATAGCTAAAGACTATGAAAACTGTCTTCATTTGTTTAAAAAACCTTCTCGTCGTTATATAAACTTTGCAGAACAATCACCTTCATGGAGAACGACCATGTTTGAAGTATGTCGCATGATAAGCGATGAATTTTTAAATTTAACCAAAACAACAGAAGAAAAACAACACGAAGAACTAAAAAAAAAACTAGAAGAGTTTATTAAAGTATATAAACTTTATTACAAATCAAAAAACATGGAAAAGCAATGCACTTCGTGGAAAAGCAAACTTAAACTGACTTTGAAGTATTATATTTTGTTTCCTTATCTATCTAACAAATGGGAGTATGATAACTTGATGAAAAATGGTAAAATATTAAAAAACATTTATCCTGCTTGCATGGACCAACCGCCTTGCTTTTCGTTCAACGATAAAGTTTTTCATATTGCCTATTACACCATTTATACACCTGCTCCTATTTATCAATATTTTTTAGAAAAAAAGTACACCAAGAGGGAGATAAAGTTTACATTTATGAAGCCTTTGAACGTTGTAATTTTCACGAAAAAAGTTTAATAGAAACGTTCCCTACTGCTCAATGGTTTTTTTTTCTTTAAAAGAAACTTTAACATTTCAATGGTTCTATACAGAAAAAAGACGAAGTTTATAATTACCATACTAACGAAATAGTATCGAAACAACCTTTACACAGAAACATTAATTATACCAAATATTATGTGACTGCAAAAGAAGGATTATAAACAAGACATTTTTTTATATATTTTTTTCCATATCAAAAAGTTGATATACAAGTTTATTTATACGAAATATATTGTCAAAACATTCACATTTGTCTTTTTTAAACACGTGTACGCAACGAATATTGTCTTCTATAAAACAAACAAAACTTTCGTATTCACCAACACTAAATTCTGTATATTCTTGTACGTTTCCTGCTTTAATAAAACCATTAACAAAATCTTCTAAATAATATGCAAACATAAATGTTTTATATTTTGGACAATGTTCGTGAGTATGTTTTTTTGTATAGCTATGGTGATAGTTTTCTAAACATAAACTTTCAAAGATAAAATAAGTAGGTAGTTTACACAATTTTGGAAACAGTAATCTATAATCTACAAATGTATATATTTTTTGCTCTTTTATTGTAGTCAACACATTTTTCTCCATGTTGCCATCTTTATAAAACACGAGATTATATTCGAATTTTGAAAATATTGATTTTAAGTAATCTACAACGGAGCAGCAAAATATGATTTCGCTGGTATATTTGAAAGTGGGATAGTACTCTAATCCGTGAATATTCTTCAGACAGTATAAAAATACTTTTTTATCTTTTTCTTCCAAGTTTTCGAATTTTTCACAAGGTATTACTTGTGTATGAAAAAACCTCTTATCGCTAATTGAACGTAGACATAACTCTCTTATGCAATTTCTTCCCCATGTATGGATCTCTCGATTAGTAATAAATTTAAAATCTAACAACCACAACTAAAAAAATTGCTTTTTTATTAAAAAATAAGCGTATTCTTTTAATAAAACGAATAAAAAAGTATAAAAAATCAATTTTTGAAAAATTATATACGTATTAATTAAAATTATACGTATTAATTATACGTATTAATTAAAATTAATTATACGTAACATCGCTGTCATTAGGTTAACCTAATATCAGCATGTTTTCCACCGATTGCTTCCTCTAACATCGTGTGCAATATCTCTCCGCTTTTCTTTATGCTATCTTTCTAACCCGACCTCTTCTATCTTTCATTCTAACATATCTTCGTTCTTCCAAAACTCACTCTACTCTTGGCCGTAGAGCGGTAATGACGCTCCCCTACTAGGGGCTGAACATGTCTCTGCGTGCCATGGTATAGTGGTCTCCGTATGGCAATTAGCTGGAGGAGAATAAACCACCATACCAATTTTTGAAAAAATTATTTATATTTTTTTTATTAAAAATAAATCGCGTTGATAGCATCATTAAAAAAATTCATAATAAGTGCGCAGTGTGCGCGCTTGATGAAGTGTCTATAAGATGCAAACATTATGAAAACAAGTCCGGAAATTCTTCACCTTCATCTGATCGTATAGAAGAAGAACATTTTACAGATAAAAAATCATATGATTTTCTACAAAACGTACTCGATTCTAAAAGAATAACATTAAATTCTTACAGTATTGAAAAATGTTTTAAAAACAGTCAATTTAATAATTTACTCAAAAATCCTCAACTTTGTCCTATTCATCACAACAGCTTTGATGGTTTGAAAGATCAACTCGGTGATAACTATATAGCTGAACTCTATAAAGCCAAATTTACTCTTTTGCTACTAGACAGAGATATCAAACCTACTATGGATCAAACAGATGGTGATCAAACATACGGTTTGTGGATACGTTTACTACAAAAGTAATACCTACCGTCTCTTCTTTGATAGAAAAACTAGATGGAGCGTTAAAAAAGAAATCTGTTAAAAGAAACATTGAAGGAATTATAAAGGAAGAAACAAGCGATAAAAAAACTTTATTTGTTAATATATTACACGCTATTGTAACTATATTTATTACTTGTTTTTTTAGTTTAGAAAAAGAAAATAAATAAAAAATTGCTACTGATGAATCTTTGTCTCGTTTTTTTATAAATTCAGAATTTAAAATTTATTTTCTAGGAGTTTATGCTTTTGATCAGTTGAGTCAAACAAAAACTCATATTCATATTATTATTAAAATGAAAAATAATGGTTCTTTTATCATTTACAACAATGAAACCACAAAAGAAGCAGGTCAACATTGGAGAGTGTTGATGAAAATAGACAGGGGTCATTTTTTTTGTTTTGATAGTTTAGGAGAAGAAAGTGTATTGCAACAATTTCCAAAACATTTAAGATTTAATAAATATTTGTTTGAAGCAGTAGAAGAAGTCAATAGCAATATACAAATCAACACTATTAACATCAACTACAACGAAATTGAAATCAATTCTTATATATGACATTCAAATCATTTTCCTACAGAATGGACAGTAGAAAATCGCGAATTTTATTGGTTTACCAAATTTATTTTAAAATATAGCGAAATCAGTGGCAATCAAAACGTATTTTTTTCATACAATAAATTTCCTTTTCAATGGAATGATAGTAGTTTATGTGGACCATTTGCCGCCTATTTTGTAGCTTCTAGTCTTTCGCAGTGAAAATGTATTATATACCGATCAAATTTATATACCTTCGTTGAGCAGACTGTTAAACCATTATTTTTACGAAGTGGCAACTCTTCATGCTTCTGCACAAGTTCAAATAAATCTCTATTCACTTTTTCAATTTATTAAAAGAGAGCTCTTTCCTCACCTCGATATCACTGCCAAACAACTGTTTGAAAAAGACATGCAATTGCACTTATATATGAGAAAACAGGAAAATCTGGAACGTGATCTATTGTCTATGAAAACAAAACAAATTCCTTTGCATTATGATATTTATGAAAAACAAATATTGGCTCAAAATGCAATTAAAAGATTTTTAAAAGATGCAGGATTCTTAAGAACAAATTATGAAGCTACGTGGGATAAATTATCTGTATTGGATATTCAAGCTATTCCATCTGTGATGAACGAGGAAAAAATTTATTACATGATCCAAACTGAAATGGATAGGATTTATGCAAACAATTACACACGATTAAAGACTGCCAATCAATTTTTAGATGTACCTATTGATGATGTCATGACTAAAAAAGAAATAAAAAAGCAAATAGCTCTGAATTTAATATAAACAAACATGAAGAGAACAGCTTACACACTGCTTGAAGACATTGTAGAAGAAAAATGTGCTACGTGTAATGGTTATGGCGAGTTGTTTTTTTTGGTCTTAAAAGAAAAAAAAACAATCACTTGTTAAAAAATTGCACTTTACACGTTATAAATAAAGAAGTATGGATTTTGAACATCATCACCAAAAGATCAGCAAAAATACATCTACACAAGACGTGTTGTTTAACTTGCAAGGGAAAAAATACATTGACCATAAAACGTTATAAAAAGAAAAAAAGAGAAGAAAAACAAGACAATATTTTATTTGTATATATTTATTCTTTAGATGATATAATATAATATTTTTTTTACAACTGTTTTTTTAATATACTTCAAACACTTTATCCGCAGGCATATAAGGGTTGGCGGGTTTTGTAACAACAGGAACAGGAGCAGTTTTTGTTTTTTTGCCTTTCCACGCTTTTTTTATACCGTATAACAGCGAACCCACTAGCAATGCGTGGGTTACATTTTTAGGGGTTATTAAATCAGCTAATCCTCTTTCTCGTCGGACTCATCCTTGCTTTCTTCGCAGTGTTTTTAAAAAGTTGTTTACTCCGTATTTTATTCTCTTTAATCTTGTTCTAAAAAGCGGTATTAAAACTTTCTAAATTTAACTAGCATGACACAGCATTTTCTTTTCATTGTATAAAGTTACATCACTTTGTCTTTTATTTCGCATTATTCTGTAGAGATTAAATTTTATACATAAAAAGCGTGTTTTTAGTTAAAAAAATCAAATGGCTCGAACAAGAATTTTAAATCACATCAACAAGATGGAAAAAATACTCGAAGACTTAGAGCAAGAATTGGAGTTTGACGCTGCGAATTTAACAATACCTCAAGAAGTTATTGTAATCGAAGAAGATGAGGATATTTTTGAGAGATTATTTAAATTAAAATCTCTAGAAAAAGAAACTCTAGAAAAAGACGGAGAAAAAAATGAAATAGATTTTGTTGTCGAAACAGTTGATAAAGAAAAACACGAGAAAGATGACAAAGATAAAACAGAAAAAGATAAAAAAAAAGTAAGTTATTTTTTATTAAATAAAAAAAGTTTATAAAAAAACAGTTTTTTTTTTATAATTTAGAAAAAGAGCAAATCGTACAAGCGACGAAACGCTAAAAGAAAATTCAAATATTTAAAAGATAGAATAACATATCTATCATAAATTTTTTTTACAATAAATTATTTTCTATTTTTACGTCTTATATTTGCTTCTTTTAATTGATGTTTAATATCGACATATGATTCAGCAGTATGAACCCAGTGTTTTATTCTTTTACCAACTCGTCCAAGTTTACGGTTCGTTTTATTATCTTTATATCTGTTATTTGTTTTTTGTTCTAGGAACTGTTGTTTTTGTACGCGCCATATTGACAGTGTTTAATGATCTAGTAGTATACCTTAATTTAGGCATTTTATAAAAAATGATATTTTTTACTTATATATATATTTATTTATTACAAAAACAACATGTTTTTTTTATATAAATTAACTAATCATTTTTTTAGTAAAAAAAAAGGAGTATATTACAATCAATAAAACAAATTATCAATTAGAAAAAGACGAGAGTCCTGTGTTTCCAAAATTATATATAATTAAAAATGGGAAAAAAATACCATTAGCTCAAGTGAAACCATACAATGCTGCGTTGGGTAATTTTTTCACTTTTTTTTTAAAAAAAATTTAACATTAATAATAACTTTATAACAATCATTTTTTTTTTAGATAAACGGCTAGAGGTAGTCAACAATTTGATTACAACACTAAGAAAAAGGCAAAGGCTCGAGTCACCTCGTAAGTTTAACTTTACTGCTTTTATTAATAAAATAATATAAATATTTTTTTTAAAAGTTTCTTTATTTTTTTAAGAACCAGAATATAAAGAAAGCGAAATTTTGTAAATTTTTTTTGTATATTTTTTCTAGAAAATACATTTTTTATAGTCTTTTTTTTTTTGTTTATATGCTTTTTTTGTTTACGATCTCATTTTTTATATACACGAGCATTATATTTTACTTTTTTCAATAGAAATAATGATTTATCTTAATATACATAATACTTCAAAACTTTTAAATCGAGAATGGAAATCGAGAATGGAAAATGAAAAAAATTTAAACTCTGTTTATATTTCAACACTCGAACAAAAAAAGAGCAATAAAACATTTATACTTTATATTAACCCATTGGCAAAACGAAATTGACAACGAAGAACTTTTACTTAACTTAACAGAATGTAAAATATTTATAATAAATTATTTACGATAAATTTTTATAATAAATGTTATATTTTTTTAGCAAAAAATAAAAAAATGAATATTACACGAATGAAGCTCAAAATCACAAAAGATTTCAAAAGTCAATGGGAAACAGTTGCAGAATATTTAGAGTATAAAAAAAATGATATAGAAGTGATTCGTCATGATTATTATTTTACTGAGGACAGAATGTGTCGAGTATTAACTTTGTTGTTTCAAAAACATTATTCAGAAATGGACGCAGTAAGAGCTTTACACGATATATTTTGGTATTGGTTATTGGACCTTTCAACTGCCAATGAAAAAAATCAAGAACTTTTAAATAATATAAATGAAAGCATGACAATGTTACATAACTTTATATTACAACAATTTTTTTGTGACTTTTTTTTAATTTTTAAGCAAACTAATATATTAAAAAAAAAAATGAAACAATACATTAAAAAGTGCGGATGGTAAAAATATCAACTTTTTTATTTTTTATATTTTTTTTTATACATTTCATTTTTTTTTTTCTCTTAGTTATGGTGAATATATCAACGAACAGTCTTTTTGTTATCACGAGGTATTACCAAGTGAAAAAGAAGAAAAGGAATTGGAAGAAATAATGGAATTAGAAGAAATGTCAGAAGAAGAATACGAAATTTATTTAGAACAATTACTCTAAGAAGACATGGAAGAAATGGATTATATTGAAAAACTGAAAAAGCAAATGATAGAAGAAGAAGTAGATCAAATAGAAAAAGAAATTCACGAAATTATAAATGGAATAGACTTAGAACAATATATCATCAATGTTATGAATAGCATGGATGATTTGCCAGAACTAAATTTGTAATTATTTTTTTGTAAATATATCTTTTTTTTTAGGTAACTAAAAAAAAAAAGAAAAATAATGATGATGATTACAGCAACATGTATCGTGGTTTTTTTGATGTTTTGAAGATAAAGAAAATGAAGAAATAGAAAATATCTCTTTTAATGACATATTTCATGTTATAAACAACGAAGAACACGTCATTTTAAACATGGACCATTTTTTTTTCATTTTTAATCTACTTGCTATGTTTGTTAATACATTATATTTAATCATTCTATTTTGTTTTTAAAAACTGGTGTTTTTTCATTATGTTTTTTATATATAAATAAATGTTTTTTTCAGCAACTAATAAAAAAAATGGACAAATTTTAATGTTGGTTTTATGAAGAAAAACTTGTTGTAGAACAACTCATGGATCATCAAATCAAATGCACCAAAGACAAATTTGATCAAATCAACTTTCATGACTGTTTTACATGCAAAAAAAAGTAAAAGATTTATTAAATCATGAGTGTGATTACGAAGTTCTCAAAAATGAATCAAAAATATGTTTTTTCTGTAATACTGTTGTTGATGACAACTACTATGAACACTCTGTTATTTGTTTTCATCACTATAAAAATCAACAAAATCTACATATGGAACAAATTATTCAAGATGGAAAAGCAAACTTAAACTATTTAAATCTCTCATTTAACTACAACATGCATAGTGTTAAAAACCTTCAAGAAACTATTGCTAGACAAATTAATGATTATAAAGGTATTTTACACAAGCAAAGAGAAAACGATCAAGAAATTAAAAATTTAAAACAAGAGAACATCAAACTAGTTCAAACGATTGATAAAATGAATGAAGAAATGCTAGAATTAAAAAAAACTCACCTATGACAACATGAGCATGTTAACAAATCAAGAAGATGTACAAAATCTCAATCAAGAAATCATAAAACTCAATCAAATCGTAGAAGAAAACAGCACAGAACTCTTTGAATTAAAAAAATCAATTCAACAACCACAAGTAAAGCAACACCTCTTAAAAGACAAACATATCATCATACTCGATCAAATGAATCTAAGACTGCTATCAGATGAAGCTTATTATTCGCAAGCTGTTTACTCACCTGAAGGCTATTATTATCGTATAAAAATATATACTCGAAGCACAAAGGTAAACAATGTAGGCATTTTCTTCCAACTCATTCGAAGCGAACTCGATGATGTTTTAAAATGGCTCTTTGCCAAAAAAATAACTTTTACTCTAAAAAATAATGATAAATTTTTTGCTCTTACTATCACCCCCGAAAATTATATTTAAAGTTTAAACGCGAGTTCTTTTGATAAACCTACTGAAGAATACAATATAGCTGTTGGTTTCCCCAATTTTATTTCGCACGAAGAACTAAAACAATTTATTATTAATAATAATTTATTTTTTACGATTACTATTCAATAATATACTTTTTTGTAATAAAAAGTTGTCATTTTTTTTCATTCTTTTTTTATATAATGATTTTTAACCTTTTTTTTATGTAATGATTTTTTATAGATGAAAATTTTTTTTTTTAGATTAACTAATAAAAAAACGAATGCAGCTGAAATTTTCAGACAATTAACAGACGAACTTACTTCAAACAATGCCAGAAGTATTAGATTCATGTTAAGAATTCCATATGGAATCAAAGAAAAATTAAAAAACGCTACAGATGTCATGGAATATATCAAAGATAATGTCATCGAAACCGAAAATGGCAATATTTATGAAAGTTTGGAAAGTAAATTAGAATTTTAGTTTAAAATGTGTGAAACAATTCATCGAATAGAAATTGTTAAAAAATATAAAAATAAAATACCACGTTTGCCAACATATGAAGAAAGCATGGTTAAAAATCTACCACCTGTTTATTCTCCACCAAATACATTTTATCCAAGTGCTGTCGTTAAAGCCAAGCAAGAAGAACTTTTCAATTTTTATCATTTTCTTAATGCTGAACCACCTGAAGCACCTGAATGTGCCCAATAACCTGATTTCTTCTAAAAACTTTTTTTAGGAAACAAATTATATATTTTTTTACTTGTATACTAAAACTATGACTTGTTTCTCAAACATAATTTTTTAAATAATTTTCTAAATTTGTAATTTTTTTAGATTATCAATAAAAAAATGGGCAGCAACCGGGGAAATATTGGCAACATACTTGAAAAAGAATTTACTTCATTTCACTACTTTCTGCATAAACGTAGAAAACAAACGGAACGAGAAAAAAAAGTCAAATAATTGGACAAAAAAACTAAAGAACGTTGCATTTATTTGGAAAACATTCATTCTCACATTAAAAACTTTGAAGACGAAACACTGATTTGGTTTAAACCACGCAAACGACATTTTTCTTATTATCTTTTTCATTATGACGGTAGTACATTGGATAACTAGAACAAGTTTACCTTTGAAAATCAATCTCAATTATCCTTGAAAGATTTATGTAAAAGGACTTTGGCACATCAACGAATTCGTTTTGAGTTTGAACAATTACAAAATAAAATCTTTTCTGTATTTAATAAAATCAAACTACCACTCTCTAAATGGAAAAATAAAGATCAAATTAGATTATGGTTTTACAGCTTTCGAAGACACATCTTTTATGAATGGGTTGTCAAAAAAAAAAGAAACATTTATTATTTTTTCATCTTCAAAGACGTTACCTTTACAGATTATTTCATTTACTTTTTACAGAAATATCGTATTTTGCTGATCCACGTAAACAACTAGAAACAGATTTAATGAAAACACTATATCATTTAATAACACCATGTAACAACATTTTTGTTTATGTTAATTTTTTAATGTTTCTTACATAATTTTTGTATGCTGATTTCAGTGGTACCATTGGTTTTTCTCTATCATCAAGATTTCCTGAGAAAAAGCATAAAGTATATTTCGGAGTTTTCGTATATGTGTAATGCAATTAAAACATTATATATATATGCTGATTTTAACTATATTCGTGTGTTTATTTTCAGTTTAACTAATTACAACTGTTACATGAAGTGGTGAATATGTCTAGTAGATCCTGCAAGCTTTGTCCTGACTCATTCTGTTATGTTTGTGGTTACTATATTAGTCCAACACAAGCTAAACATAAGATTGTCAGTGGTACAAAATTCTTTACTGCATATCATGCTTATTTTGGCATGGCTATGGGAGATCAGGACAAATCGTGGGCACCACACTACAGTTGTGGTAGCTGCAGATCAACTCTGGAAGGATGGCTGCGTGGAATCCGAAAGTCAATGCCCTTTGCGATTCCGAGAATATGGAGAGAACCGACGAACCATCATGATGACTGCTTTTTCTGCATTGTTGACATTTCAAAGTATAAAAAACCGAAAGATAGGCTGACTCTAGTTTATCCAAGTACACCATCTTCTATTGGACCAGTTCCACACAGTGATGAATTGCCTGTTCCTACTCCACCTCAATCCGAAGAAGCAGCTGCATATCATTCTGAAGTAGACTCACCGGATGAACTCAATGATGACTGTGATTTCAGGGAACCGAATGATTCACCTCATTTCCCTATCCAACAAGAACTTGATGACTTAGTACGAGATTTAGGTCTCACTAAATCAAATGCAGAACTTCTGACATCACGTTTGAAAGAATGGAATTTATTAGATCCAAGCTGCAGAACCTCGAAATACCGAAAAAGACATGAAACATTCGCATACTTTTATGTAGTATCAGAATCACTGTGCTATTGTCATGACGTTCGTGGTCTTTTCAATGACATTGGCATTGTTCACAATCCTGAAGAGTGGAGATTATTCATTGACAGCTCAACAAGAAGTCTAAAGGCAGTTTTGCTCCATAACGGAAACCGATTTCCTTCGATTCCAGTAGCTCATTCCGTTCATCTAAAGGAAGACTATAAGAACGTGAAGTTGTTGCTTGAGAAAATCAACTACGACAGTTACAAGTGGGATGTATGTGGAGACTTTAAGATGCTAGCATTTTTTCTCGGTCTGCAAGGAGGATACACAAAGTACTCGTGTTTTCTTTGTTTATGGGATAGCAGGGCTGCAAACCAGCACTTCACAAGACGTGAGTGGCCAGTGAGAGAACATTTACAGCCTGGTTTGCACAATGTTATTAATCAATCTCTGATACCTGTTGAAAAGATCTTACTACCACCCCTTCACATTAAACTTGGTCTTATCAAACAATTTGTCAAAGCATTAAACCCAGATAGTGCAGCATTCCAGCATATTCGGCAGATGTTTCCAAAGGTGTCAGATGCAAAAATTTCAGCAGGTATATTCGTTGGTCCACAGATTAAAGTTATGTTGGCATGTAAGGAGCTTGAGGACAAAATGTCTGCTGTTGAAAAAGAAGCATGGACTGCATTTAGATATGTTGTTCATAGCTTTTTAGGCAACAATAAGAGTGATAACTACAAAGAGATAGTGGAAAACTTAATTGTACGGTACGCAGATATGAAATGCAGAATGTCAATAAAGCTGCATTACCTGCATTCACACTTGGAATTTTTCAGACCAAATTTGGGTGATGTGAGTGAAGAGCACGGGGAACGTTTCCATCAGGATATTCTTGCAATGGAGAAAAGATACCAGGGCAGATGGGATGCAGCTATGATGGGTGACTACATCTGGTGTTTGATACGCGATGACGAGAAACTTCATAAAAGAAAACCTCGTTCTACTGTTCACTTTTAGTGTTTTTTGAGATTGTGAGAGACTGTTACAATACAATATAATATAACATTATGTAATATATGTAAGAAACATGATGTAACATGAAGTTTTGTAACATAACATAACACTTTTGAATTAGTAAATGTTTTATATTGACTAAAGTAGAATCTAATGCAAAACGATTTATATTAATTATATGTTTAATTGATTTTTTTTTTTTTTTACGACCTAACGATTGATGCAATAAAAAATCCAATGTCATATTCAGACTCAGCATACTCAAATTAATTAAGAAACATCAAAAAACTTTGATAAACAGAAATTTTTTTTTTTTTGTTACATTGTGTAGTGGAATATATAACTGGGCAAAACAACAATAGTTTTATATTACAGAACCTTGTTTTATTCATGTTAATATTGTAAAACAATTTTTTTTATCTTTTTTTTAGATAAATTTAAAAAAAAAATAATATATGCAAAAAAGAAAGAGCAAAGAAAAAGTGGTATACAAAAAGAAAAATAAACAAAAGAATAAGAAACAAAATGAAAGGTATATAAATTTCTTTTATCATTTTTTTTTCCCTACTTTTTTCTTTTTTATAGCTATTTACCCCTACTTTTTCAAAATAAACAAGGAGAGTTTAAAACGTTCGCAAATATTAAACAAACGTTATTTTTGCGAAAAAAAATGTGGATCGTGTCAAACCGTGTTGCCTTCAGAATAAAACATAGCTTTTTTAATGAGATTATATATTTTTTATTAAATATTTTGTCTTATTTTTTATTCCATTTTTTATTTTTTTATTAGTAATATTTTATATAACTTTATAGTATTATTTTTTTCATCTGTTTTTAGATAAAAATGAATAATTTAATTAATAACGATGTTTGGGAGAGCAAACTCAACGGAGAACCGTTCGAAATTTCGATTAAAAGTAAAAAATTAAAAAGACCTCTCAGAGGCTTAGACTTTAAGAAGTGCTTAAAACTCGAAACAAAAAATATATACATTAACAAAAATATAAACTCTATAAAAAAAACACCACCCAACATGTCTATAAACGAATTTATAAAAATGGAATTTTCTATTCATAAATTATAATCATTTGTATATTTTATTCTAATTTTTTTTGTAAATTTTTATTGTAATTAAATTTTATATTGTAATTTTTTTAGCTAACTAATACAATGTGTGGAAATTCTAATTGTCTGGTGAGAAAAAAAATTGTTTTGGCATGCGAAGAAGCACTATTCGTATTGGAAATGTCAACTAAATTTAACAAACCACTTGTAGAAGAACTCGATATTTATAATCACTACATCACGATTGGAAAACAAGTTTACCCAAACATGACTTGAAAATTTCGCGAAAAAGAACTAACCTATTTTTAAAGAAGAAAAAAAATCTGTGTTGTAACATTTTTTTATTGTAACAGTTTTTTTATTGAATAAATTTTTTTTACACCTGAACCTATTTTATATCTGCGCGCGCATCAGTCTCCATTTTTTTTAACAATAAAAACTTTTGTCGATACAATAAAAATTTTTTTCAATTTTTTTATTTGCCCCCTCTTTCCTACCAATTGACCCCTCTTTCCCGTCAATTGACGAACCCCCTCCGTGTCAACAAATGGTTTCTTAAATCTTAAAAAATGTGTTCTTAAATCTTGACCATTTTTCCAACATTCATATATCATCAGATCATCTGACCGTCAAAATGTGTCAGAATATTAAACGATCGAGAGCTGGTGAGACACAAGATACAGTTAACAACTATTTTGATGAACTGACAAATGAATTGTTAACTATGATGAGACGAATCTAATTGATGACCCTGGTAAACGAAAGGTATTACACGTAAAGGGACTAAATGTCCAAAAAGAATCATAAACTCATCGAAGGCATTAATGTCTGTGATGTATGCAGCCGCTGCGGATGGCACTGTTTTACCCCCTTACGTTGTATACAAGGCAACGCACTTGTACCGAAGTTAGACAGAGGGTGGGCCGAAAAACGCCAGGTACAATCGAACAAGGTCTGGCTAGTTTGATTCCTTTTGCTGGTTTGAAAATTCGTATTTCCATTTATCAGTGGAATCTGTGAAGTTGTGCAAAGACAATGATACCAGTTTTATTTTTTTCCCAGCAAACTCCGCCCATCTGACACAACCTCTGGACGTGGCATTTTTTCAGCCATTAAAATCAACATGGCGACAGATTATCGAAGATTGGAAAACGGCTAAGGAAGAGCGGAGGCAACTGTTTCTAAGAACAAAATTTCAACGTGATTGAAAGATTTGTGTGATTCATTGAAGGAAGAAATGTGGTAGCCGGTTTCAAGAAGAGCTGTATAGTGCCTCTAACTAGGAACAAAGTGCTGTCTGTGCTTCCACAAATTATTGATGAAAAGGAAAACCAGAATCCCGAAAACATTTAGAAGAACAATGAAGCTGTTGACAATAGGTTCAAAGAGTTCCTTTAGAGTCAGAGACAAGATCAGACTTCAAAGATAAGAAAAAAAAACAACCAAAGTTAATGTGAAACCTGGCAAAAGTATCGGTGTGGAGGACTTTATCGACGACGATGAGTACTTAAATCCCTGAAACCCAAGTTTCTCCAAACAATTTCAGCCAAATAAAAGCTAAAAACGAGTGGAGTTATCATCAGAAGATGAAGATGACTTTTCAGTGCAGGATAGCAACTCTTCAGATTGCCTGATCAAGATGAAAATACTGACAGTGCTTCAGGCAAAAACCTTGTCAGCAATGAAGATTATGATTACATGTTGGTCAAGTTTATGGTAAAAACATCTTTTAGATGATATATATGCAAGGTTGCTTACCTCGAAGGCGATGGTTTCGTTGGAACATTTTAAAACAGAGTTCAACAAACTAACAAGTTTTCCATAACGGAAGAACAATCTTATGTCTCCAGAAACGACGTCATCCTAAAGCTATTCTCCACAGTATTGTGCCTAAGTGCGCGATTTAAAGGCATGATATTTTTCAAAGTTAACTTGTCTGAATTTACTTATTTAAAAATCATAATTTAATCTTGTTAAATACGGAAATTGTCAACCTATTCAGTTTGTTTACTTTGCTATGTGACTTCTTTTGCTTATGTACTGAAATAAATCATTATGTTGAAAAATATATTGGTATTTGTCCATTTAAAAACTAAAAATACTATGGTTACCTGATAACATTCAACACCGATTCGTTTCAATAGGAAAAAACATGAAATTGAAGTACTGCTTCTATTCACCCCATTTGCGGGGTGAATAGAAACACCATGTTTTAAATTTTTTTCTTTAAAATCAAATAAAATTAAAAATTTAAATGCTATAAACTAACAAGTCTAACAGAGATCAGTGCTTGGGCGAAATTTTTTTTTTTATCTAGAACAATTACAAATATGCAAAATTTCACACAAAAGTTAAAAATTGTTTATATTCACTCCGTTTTACGTTAGTTGATAAAAATGGCGACCTTTCGTTATTTTCATTGATTAGATAGCGTTATAAAACGCTTTATAATCAATATGGCTATAGAGAGCCATAATAGTATTTATAGTACTGCGTTAGAAAGATAATTATCTCCTACTTCTATTTATATCTTTAGCTTAGCGTGACATAATTTGCGAAAAGTCCTTAATTGCTATTAATTTTATTTTAATAGGGTCTGTTCTAGAGACATCCAAAGGAATCAGAAAAGACAGTCCATCGATTTATTCGGGGGGATAAAAAAAAACGCATCAGCATCACGAAAAACATATTAAAAATATAGTTATGTACATTTTTTTGAGGATGCTGTGAAACTTGTGTTTAAAACGTTTTAACTCTGTTTCAAAAAGACTGTATATGTATATATAATAATAATTATTATATATATTATAATTACTATATGTACATATATATAGTCTTTTCAGACGAAGTTAAGACGTTTTGCAATGTCGGGATTAGGACGTTTTAATTAAGGCAACTTCAAGAAGGCTAACAGTTTTCATTTAAGTCCAGTTTAAAACGTTTTTAAGGCGGCATAAATTTGATGACTTTAAAATGCCTTTCATAAGACAAGACATTTAAGACGTTAAATGTGAAACAACTTTAAACGTCTTTAAAGAGACGTCTTAGAGTTTTATTTTAGACAAGTTTAAGACATACTTAGACGTCTTAAAATACAAATTTTAGAAGTCTTTCAGATGACTTGTTGTTGAGTGGTTACTGTAATATATTATGTTAATAGGCCTTTTTTGCGGTTTTGAAATGCATCTTGGGTAATTAAGGCTACAAACAACAAAGCTCATTTTTTTAAATCAAAGCTGAAGACCTACTTCTTATTTTTTTATTATCGAACGCTTAATTTATGATTTGATTTTATATATTGTGAATTTGTTATTTTTATAGATAAAATATAAATATAAACTACCAATGCTGTGTTGGTGTTTGTAATAACGATTCCAGGTATCCGGATAGGTTACTCAAAAGAAGTCAAGTAACAAAGCTAAAATTTCACTATTTTCCCTAAGACTCTGAAAAAAGACATCAAAGGGAAATCAAATTGAAAAAGGTTTATTAAATTTAACAGTTTCTGATAATAAAGTGGTTTGCTCTAATCCATTTGAGTTTAGAACACCTACTTTTGCTTCACCTATTCCAACTAGGTGTTTGAAAATTTGTAATGAATATAAGAAGATTTGTAGGAGATTTTTTATATTATAAGGAATCTCCTACAATAAAAAAACTTCAAAAATTGGCTGTTATTGTGGAATCAGATTCAAACAGTTTCTCTTTAAATTTAGGTATAGAAAGTGAAAGCTGTGATAAATCTATTCAGTGTAATGAACCAATACAAGGATAATGCTTTTTGCTAATTTAACTAGAGATGCTGATGTTCAATTTTTTACTGGCCTAGCAAATTTAAATATCTTTGAAATGTTGTTTGCTAATTTGCAGAGGAAAGGAAATGTAATGCACTACTGGAAGGGTAAGAAAAATACAACTTAAGGATATACTAGAAGGATAATAAAATACAACTTAATTTTCACCAAGAGATTTAAAATCAATATCATAAAGATCTCTAACGTTGCAGCAAGAATTTCTTCTTGTAATAATGCGTATACGCTTAGCTCTTTTAACTGAAGATTATGCTCATCGTTACTACTTCTGTAGTCAGTTTAGCATTTATAGGATGGATAAAACTATTTTCTCTTGAGATACAAACAGAAATATCATATAAAGCAAACAGAAATATTATATAAACCTATTTTCTTTACAAAAAGAAATATAATATAAAGAAATTTACCAACCATGTTTAGAAAATACTATACAAAATGCTCTCTAATAATTAATCAATCTGAGCTCTTTATTGAAACACCGTCTAGTTTGGAGATTATAAAGATTATTATACTTTAAAATATTTAGTTGGAATAACGCCCAATAATGCAGTTTCTTTTTTTTATGGCAACAGAGCTAGTGATGTTTTCATAGTTTAAAGATTGCGGATTTTTGAAATACTTACAACCTGGTTAACAAGTTACTGCAGATAGAGGTTTCAAATTTAAAGATCTTTTGGCATTTTATTAGTGTAACATAGCCATTCCCCCATCAAAACACACATATTTTCAGATGGCATGTGCTAATGTACGGAAAAATTCAAAAATTGCAAATATGAGAATTTATCTAGAGCATACGGCGTATGAAAAACAATGAACAAGTAATGAATGTATGAATAGTATGAATACGATTTTTTCAGTTTGTAATGACTAATATGCACAGTTTTAAATGTTTTGCTTTCTAAGATAAAAGCAAATATTTGCCCAGCATTTGTAACAGGCCATTGTTTGATATCATCAATATAGTCAATGGCTTTCAACGGATCAAAATCTATTTTAAACGAGTTCAAAAGATTTGTGTAGTCAAGTATTTAATTTTTCAAAAATATTTTTCGCACTTTTAACGACTTCAATTTTCAATATGCCATTAAAGCTTTAGCAGCAAGGGAGCTATGATCTTAAGAAGATGTTAAACCGCGCTGTTGGAGAACTGTAGCTCTCCGCTTGACATTTCTATACAGTTCTCAAGAGTTTTAACTTTTGTTTCATCGCCAGTTTGCATAGCATCCATAACTAATTGTTATTTTGTTTTGAGAAATTTTAGTTCAGTTTTACAATGCAACAGTCTCGAAATTAAGCTATTTAGGTTACGACGAAAAGGATCATTTTCCTTTTTTCAATAAAGTTATAGTTGCTAAGTTTTTTGACAGAAACAAATAAGATGTGTTATTTTGGCATTAATTGAGTTTATTATATATAAAAAATCTATAGCTTTATTTTGAAATAATAAATATTACTTTATTAATTGAAAAAACTATTTTTATTAAATAAAATGTTGTTTTGATAAAAATGATGTTATAAAATTGCAGTTACGGCATCAATTTAAAGTTTGTTTGCCCTAATAACTCAAGATGCATTTCGCAACCTCGAAAAAGTCTATTGCTAATTTTGTGATATTGGGTGGATAGATGACTTGGTTTACCTTCACGTCGGTGTCTTTGGTTTAAAATGATTATTGGGTAGTTTCATTACTGAAACTGACTGCATATAATCATTCACTAAAACCTTAGGGTTTAGTTTTCAAATAAAATAGAGGTTTAAATTGCATTTATGTAAAGAAATTATTATTTTACATTACAAGATTACTTTAGAGAGAATCTCTAATCGATGGATTGGTTAATTTTAACTAAAAGCATTAAAAAATAACACACAAAAAGAAAAAGATAAAAACTATAAAAATAACGAAATTAAGAAGTTAAAGCTGGTCTTACGTATCTTTTTAATGTTTCAGATATCGTAACTAATTGTTCCTCTTTCAACCTCTCTGATGATGATTTGGACATCCTTGAAAATGGTTTGCAGTTTTCAAATTCCACCAAAATGTCTTGATGACTGATATATTTTTTTTTTGTTTTAACAAATTAATCATCTTCCTTGTACTAAATTGAAAAATAATGAAGATTCAGGAAACTTAAAGCAGAGCTTTCCTATCTTGCAAACTGTTATATTTATAATTGTTGTCCTTCTCAGGAAACTTTGAAAAAACATAGAACACTGAAGAATCTTTTTAGGAATATTATTATTTTAAAACCTTATAAGGTAACGGCTTTCTTATATTAGATAAAGAACTATGCGTAAATGGCAGTTATAAAATTATTAATGATAAAACAAAATTGAAAGATGTTAAAATAAATAGAGAAATACAACTTCAAAATTTTATGAGTAAACTAAAACCAAAAGGTTTCTTTAATGATTTTACATAACAAAATTTATCCGTCTAGGATTCCAAAGATGCATAAATTAAATTCTTCTGAGACTACCATAAACTTTAAACCCACTATATCATCTATTGCAACCTATAACTACAAACTAGCCGAAATTCCTAGAGATTTATTATCTCTATTAGAAAACACTAAGTTTTGTTTAAAAGCTTCATTTTCCTTCGTTAAAGAAACTATTCAAGTCAATCTCCACGAATATTTTTTAGTTTCATACGATGTAACGAGCTTATACACCAATGTTCCGCTTCAAGAAACCATTGAAATTGCAGTAAATTTAATTTTTCTCAATATCAAAAAAATAAAAGTTACTAAAACTGATTTGCAAAAATTATTACAATTCGCTACTTCGCAAAACACATATTCTTTTTAAAGGACAAACCCAGCGAACATAAACATACGGGTTGTCAATTGGGTCCCGTGTGGGAAGACCAACGGTATCCCGCCAAATCTTAGCCGAATCTGGGTATCCCTAGAGGATCTCACGAGGTTTACCCATTGCAAATCTTGCAAAACTACGTTTAAATGTTTAAAATTTACAGAAAAAGCAAATTTTATATTTAACTAATTGGTTTATTTTAAACAAAATAATTAAAATTGCACTGTCGAAAATTAAGCAAACTTTTAAACGATTTTAATCGTGTATCGAATGCTTTCACGGTTATCTCGCGACTGTGAAGCTTTTCCATTATTGTTAAAACAACTTCTTTGAAAATATCTTTACACAATATCTCGTTTCAATATGACCTGTAACAAAAATTACAGTTAACGATTAGACTTAAATTTTTCAGGTAACACATACATTATTTTTAATATGTTATAAAACTCTTACAACTTCTTATAAAACTCTTCAGATAAAAATGAAATTTTCGCGATCGAAGGTAGAAATTTATAACCTTTAATTTTATAATAGACATTTATTTCAACGTTCCAAAACGCAAATGTTAAAACGTTAAAATAAATGTCTTTTATATGTCAATTACTTTTAATAAATAAGCTCATGCTTGTGATTCATATTGATAAATAAATTATATAAAACTACTATATAAATATAATTTTATATTTATATTGAATATAATCTGATATATATTGTTTATAACTTTAATATATATTGAATATAACTTTATACATACATACAGAAGGTTACAATAGTCATCGTCCGGTGAAATATTTAATAACTTTTATAATTTTTATATATTTTTTCAGGTTTTTTCGGTGAAATTACGCACAAAATTTATTTTATAGCTCAAAATTAAAGCAGCATTAATTTGGATCTGGAAAAGAAAGATATTACATTTTTAGACAGTTTTTTCGAAAAACTTAGATACATGAAAAAGGTCTTGTTTAAAATATTACTTAAGTCTTTGTACGATATAAAAATCTTTCAGAAAAACAGAAAAAAGTGTTAAAAAAGTATCAGAAAACCAATTTTCAATAAGGTGTTGCTTTTTGCTGGCTTTTTAGAACAATTATCAATCGATTTTTTTGTAATTTCATAACTTAAACAACTCCATGCACTCTCTAAGGCCACTTTCATCTGTGGTTTGTTAGTAAAGTAAATTTAACGCAGTTCAATTTTCAATTCTGACAATAAATGCTCAATTGGGTTGAGATCTGGACTTTGAATCGGTGTTTTGATCATTCCAGGACAGTTGTAGAGCATCCAGAGTCGTGTGACAAAAGCATTATGCTTTAGATTGTTGTCTTGGTAGTCTTTGTATACACCAGTCAACCCCAATTTTCAGCACATTGGTTTAAGTTTTGTTTTAGGACATCATTATAAACACGGGTGTTCATGATAGTTTCTACAAAATCCAATTTACCATCCCTAGAAGTTACAATACAACCTTAAACCATGACATCGCCCCCACCATGTTTGACTGTTGCTACCATATCACAGTGGGCCAGAATCCCATTTTTTTGGAAAAATGTCATAACTTTTTTTCCTTTCATCCTCAGGCGTCAAAAATTTGTATATAAAGTAATTGGATGATTATAATTTAAGTAAGCATGGTTTTTTAATGGTTGCCATAGCAACCCCGATTGCATAGAAACACATATTTATGCTTAGTTCCAAAGTGTTATTTTTAGCCAAATGTTACTAAACTTGTTTTGCAAATTAAAATAATTTGATGATTCTAATATAATTGAGCATAACTATTTGTTTTAATTTACAGTCACACTTTAATGTTAGTACACACATTTCCAAAATTATTAAGAATAAATACAAAAGACACATCTATAAACTAATATAATCTGTGGATGACATCAATAAGTCAATAACTCCTGGTGGTAAGTTTTTCGTTTTGGTGTTACTTCCTGCTGTCTTTCTCAGAGATGCAATAAATGGATCGGATGTACGCAGTAGTCGATTTAATAAATCTTGGTGCGTTTTCACACGAGATGATTTTCTTGCAAAATGTTCACGATAGTTTTGAAAGTCTTTATTGCGCGCTTCTTGAGTTTCTTCAGAATACATACCAATGGTTATGCTAAAGTTTTAATAATTTCAGAACCACGAATTGAAATTTTGTGCAGAGATTGTGGCATATAATACCAAGGAAAATGATGAACGTAAAGACGAGCTGTTTTTAAACAGAAAGCCTCAAATTTTTCAGTGTCAATGTCTAAACCACATGAAATTATTGCCAATATAATATGCAAACTTATATATAAGAACCAGTTCAACATCAATATTTAAAATTTCTGCAAACTTTTCTGCATTTTGAAATGCTCTTCGAGCCGTATTTCCATCATTTGATGTTCCACTACCACTAGATTTCGGAACAACTATCAAGCCCATTTCATCCTTAAATCTATTTTGAATTTGTTGTTTCAGAGCCTTTACTTTAGATTTATCTTCTACTGTTCTTGCCTGCCACTTTTTCAAAGTCATTTTATATCCAATATGTAATAAACATTCAAAAAAACGTATCCAAGCATGTAAGGATGATAAACCATATGAATAACTGCCTGTCATATTGTTTTTCAAAATCATTTTTTCAATATCATTCATTAGTTTGGGACTTGCCCCACATATAGTACAGCATTAACTAGAATTTGTAACATCTGAAAGAGCAGTGTGAACTTTTCCATCAATCATAGTAATTTGTATTATATGATGTATTTTGATTTTTTTGTTATTTATATCAACGTCAGTATCTTTCAAGTTTGAAATCTCAAGCCTAATGAGATCCTCCTCTGATTTAGAAACTGCTGCCGTTTCTTTTTCAAATTTAAAACGCAGAGGTCTACAGTACATTGTTGATGATGGTCGTGGGTTTCGTCAAGCTGGGTAACGTTTTCCATTTGAAAAGCCACACAAGTCCAATGGTACTAGGCAAGTAATAAAAAGTGCCTGCTCATCGTTTAAATTTCTTGTTACTGTTTCTTGCGATATTTGTTTATATATGGACTGTCCTGTGGCACCATCAAAGCCTATTTTGTATCTCAGAGAAAGACTATCTGGAGTGCCTTCAGTGCTAAGGACATCATATTGTGCCTGGCATATTCTATTTGATGTATGATCCACCAAAGCTTGCAGTTTTATTTCAGCTGAAAAATCTGAGACATATATCTGCAGGATAGCATAACAACTTTGCATCTCGAACATCATTATATGGCGGATATATATCAAATCCCTTTTCAACTGCTTGATTTCTAATAATTTGGTAGGAAGCTTTTGTTAATTTAGCATCTAAAAGAAGACAAAGAGCTTCATCTTTAGACATTCTAAAATCTTTTTTTGAGGTTTTTTCAATTGGATTTTCTTTTCTCCTTTTAATTTCTGAAGCAAATTGCAACGCAGAAGCAGAATACATTTCAGTTAAGTGACTAACTTTATGTTTTTTGGTTTTAGTAGAGTAGTCATCAAAGTTCGCCTTAATTGGCCTTCCAATAGGTATTGGTGTTATATTTATATCTTCAGGAACATGGCTTTGAAGCCATTTTTCATTCTTTTTTTCAAATCGAGCCATGTTGCTATCTGACTTGCGCCACCTATCTCTTAGATGTCCTAGTATAGTTCCTAATTGCTTCTTGTTACAATCCAAATTCATTGCCTCAATAAATGTTCCCTCAATACCACAGTCAGATATTTGTAGATTATTACGCTTGTGCACTAAGAATTCATAGATATCAAAATATTTCATTTTCATCCTACAAATACAAAAAATATATTATTAATGAGACATTTGGACAACCAGACATGAAACAAGTTCCACATATTTACATGTTCATTTTAATGTGATAAAAAAGATGTTTTGCTGAAAAATTACAATGATTGGAGCCTGGGAACACAAAAAAACCAGAATGTTGGTCCCCCTGTCCCAAACATGCAACTCATAAAAATTATGTATAGAGACGCAGTCGACATCCGTCGACAATAGGTTAAATATATATCGATTATGTACATATTAGACAAGATGTTTCAAGTCTCAAATTTCTGAAGGACCTTGGAGCGCAAAAGTATTTTATTAGTTAAGTGAAGTTTTCACTGAGAAAAGTACTTTAAATACGCAATCATTAGAAACCAATTTATTTGATATAAATTACGTGCAAAATAACTTTGCAATAAACCATTTGATAGATAATACTTAGTTTTATTAAATTATGCAATAAAAAAATGACGCTCTAAATATTAATAAATTTTTTTCGCTTATTAGTAACACGAAAAATATTATTAAATAAATTAAAAAAATAAAAAAATACCTTTTTTAAAAACAGTTAAAACTGCAAACGACATGGTATATAATAATGTCATTTTTGAGAATGTTTTTTAAATACTTTTTTCCACCATCTGGCCCACTGCGCATATTTCGCTCTTCTAACTATGTATTTGGTCTTCTCCAAACAATGACGCGCTCATCCGATCCGAAGAAATTAAATTTGCTTTCATCAGCAAAAACTATTCTCATTGAACTCTTTAAGCATCGAAATATACTATTTAGCAAACCCTAAACGTGCTTTTCAATTCTTCTTAGAAAAGAAGGGCTCCTTTTTTGCCACTCTTCCATGAAAAGTTTGTTTGTTTGAACCTCGTCTCACTGTTTCCACACATACAGTTTGTCCTAAATCAAGTTCTAAATCCTTAGTCAATTTAGGAGCGCTCAGCATTGACTGCATCAATTAATACTATATTTAAAAAAAATTTAAACAAAAAAATGTTTTATGGATCGCTCAAGACCCTCAAACATCAGAAGGGTCCATATTAATTTGAAAAAAAATACATTTAAAGCATATTATGTTACGTTTTCAAAAGAAGTAAAGTTTGATAATAATTTCAAAAATAATTAAAAAAATCACCTTATTATATATATATATATATATATATATATATATATATATATATATATATATATATATATATAAATATATATATATACACAGTATCGGACAAAACGAGTGCAACCAAAAAATGCTAATTTAGTTTCTTTATATAAAAGTGCTGCATTTTTTCAATTTAGAGAAATAACTATGTAACTGTCTAGAGACAAAGTTCTTCAAGTTTTATTCATCACAAAGTTCATTATTTGTCCACGAAAATTAATAAACTTATCAAAAGTATTTAAAAAAGTTGATTTCCTCATTGACAAAACAAGTGCCACTCGACAAAATGTTGACCAAACTGTGTTTCGCTATCAATATTTCGTGGCGAATCCTTTGTTGCCCATCACAGCCTTACATCTTTGAGGCATAGATTCGATCAGGTGATCATTAAAACTTTGTGGAATCGCTGCCCAAGCCTTTCGATTTGTTCAAACAGTTGATCCTTATTACGAACACCTTCACAATTAATTATGCGGTCGACGATCTCCCACAGGTTCTCGATAGGGTTGAGATCCGGAGATTTAGGCGGCCAATCCATCACCGATAGGTGGTTGTCTTGAAACCACTGCTTGACTACTTTTGCAGTGTGTTTCGGATCGTTGTCTTGCTGAAAAACCCATTTTATTGGCATATTTTTTTCAGCATAAGGTAACATAACATCTTTCAGGGTATTTTTATACATGAAATGATCCGTTATTCCATCGTTTCGATGTATTTGACCCTAGACCGTTAGCAGAAAAACAATTCCAGACCATTACATTGCCTCCACCATGCTTCACGGTCTTATGGCAGTAACGTAAATCGAGGCGTTTTCCGGCTGGTAAACGTACACGACAAATGCCATCGCTCCCGATGATGTTGAACTTCGATTCATCACTGAACAGGACAGTTCGCCATTTCTGCACATTCTAGTCAATATGAGATGTAACAAACAGGAGTCTTTTTTTCTGGTTTTTAGTGAAATCAGCGGTTTCTTTGCAGGGCGTCGAGAAAACAATCCGGTCTCAACAGCACGTCGTCTGATTGTTCGGTCCGATACAGGCAGCTCTAATTGCTTTTGTATCGCTACTGATGATATCCAGGGATCCTTCTTGACGGATCTGACGATTATAGAATCCCCTCTAGAAGTGGTGGAACGCAGTCTTCCACCTTTGTTATCTGCTACCAACTTCCCCGTAAAACGATATTTGGAGCATAGTCTTTATACGGTCCATTTTTTCACGCGATATTTATCAAATACTTTTTTGTGACATTCCACTTACGTAATCGCCAATAATTTTCTTTCTTAGTTCCAATCCAAGACTGTCGAGAGCCATTTTTGCACTTGAAGTCATAAAAATAATAAAAATAAATAATCACGCTTCTCAAGGCTTACCGTGTTACATTTACCTTGTGATGATACAATAATACTCTGTGGAACACAACGTCTTGGTTGGATGTAGAATGTATTGATGTAATGAAACACTTGTTGTATTTCACTTCTTGTATTGATGTTCTTCGATAAAACACTTTGAATACTGACTGATTGACTTCCATATACTGACTGAATTACATGTCTCTTATATAGTAAAATGAACCTGTGTGAACCAGTTCTGGAAGATTCTAGATATTTCTTTTCGATGCTTTTGGATGCTTGTGGATGCGTCTCGATGCTTCTGAATGTTTCTGGATACTTCTGGATGCTACTGGATGTTTCCAGATGCTTCTTCTGGAAACTTCTGGAAACTTCTGCATGCTTCTGGAAACTTCTGGATACTTCCTTTAATTAAAAAACCTTCGTGACGTTGACACGGACCAGACTTAAGAAAATGAAACAAACCAAAAAAGTTGCACTTGTTTTGTCCGCTGCAAAATGGCACTTGTTAATGAAATTCTGCCTGTATGCTGTCACCTGTCAGCTGATTGCTCATGTCATGGTATGCTGTGACTCCAGACTCCTGAGCTGTTTGTTGTGGTAGTGTGTTTCGTTTCGTTTTTAAGACATGTAAAATTAGGAACACTTTTTAGCATTGTTCGAATTTGGTTGCAAATGTTTTGTCTAATACTGTATACATATATATATATATATGTATATATATATATATATATATATATATATATATATATATATATATATATACATATATATATATATATATATATAAATATATATATTTATATATATATATATATTTATAGATATATATATATATAGGGTGGGTCAAAAGTCACTGACCCTTTTTATTGTTTAATATCTTTTTTATTTCATATAATTTTTAATGTTTTTCCGATATTGGAAATTAATTAAGGAGAAATTCAGTATGTCCCAACGTAAACATATTGTAAAATCCTTCTATCAAAATCAAGGCTTTAAACCCAAAGAGCTTATCACTCAATGGGCAAGGTTCAGAAACTCGGCGCTTGGGTGCCACACACTTTGCGCGAAAACAACAAAAATCAACGTTCCACAATCGCCGCCGGTTTGCTCGCTCGACATCGCTCAACATATGGTCACAAACAGCGTTTTCTTTACCGCATTGTCACTGGCGATGAAAAATGGTGCCTTTACGTCAATATGAAGCAGCGAAAAGAATGGCTCAGCCCCAAAAAACAAGCGACTCCGCGAGCAAAAAAAGACCTTTATCATCGAAAGATCATGTTGTGTGTATGGTAGGATTGGGAAGGCATAATTCATTACGAACTGCTTGAGCAAAACCAAACAGTCAATGCAGAGCTCTACGTTCAACAACTGCACCGACTAAACGAAGCAATTCAGCAAAAACGACCAAATAGGCGAAATGGCGTTCCTCTGCAACACAACAACGCCCGTCCTCACATCGCCAATATGACCAAAGCCGCGATTCAAGAACTCGAATGGGAAGTGCTGCCTTATCCTTTATACTCTCCAGACTTGGCGCCGTCAGATTTTCATCTGTTTCGATCGCTTTCGAACGCTTTGCGCGGTGTATCGCTCAATAATGACGTGGAATTAAGGGCTTGGTTCGACGAATTCTTTGAGTCAAGACCGGGAGATTTCTATCGCCGAGGCATCGAAAAACTTATTGAACGATGGGAGGAAGTCGTAAACAACAACGGAGAGTAGATTATTGATTAAATCGTTGTAGTTTTTTTGTTTAAAATAAATTTGAAAAAAATGCTCATGAATTATTCCTCAACCCAATATTTTATTTTTTTAGTTATCGCTATTTATGTTAAAGTTATCAAGTAAAATTAAAGTTTTATAACAAAAGTTTGAATGCAATAGTTATATCAATAAAAATTTTATCAGTATTGTAAACATAAGTTCAGTATAATAAGTATTGTATGTATGATATTATTGTTAATATTTACAAGCGTTCAACTTTAAATCAAATTCAAAAAATGTCAATGAATAAAAAAATGCAGTTATGCATAACAATAAAGCCATTTTTTGAATTTATGCGTAAATACCTAATATTTATATCTGGCGGTGGGTAAACTTTGTTAACATCAGTCATTTTGCTTGCATAAAATATAAAAAAAGAGTGGATTTGTAAAAACGATTTCAAAAGTTTAAATTCCCTAAAATATAACCTATTTATCACAACATTCACCAGTTTGCTCTTTTTAAATGTTTCTGACTAAACCAACATTTTGATTAACCTCAAAGCAGTTATGACCATCACTAGCAGAAACAAAACTTAACATTTTGATCATTTTAAAAATGCAAACAGTGTCTCAATGGAATACATGTTTTATAGTAACCGGAACATAAGTTAAACGTATATGTTAAACATTGTAAATTTATTTAAATATATATATATATATATATATATATATATATATATATATATATATATATATATATATATATACATATAATAGAAAAAAATAAATAAAACTCTAAAACAACGTCTTTTTAATGGAGTTTCACAGTAAAAAAAAAAGTACTGAAAAAAAATTCTCTTTAATTACAATGTAAGTATAATATATACAAAAAATATAATGCGTAAAAGTTTTTAAATTTATTTCACGCACAACACGAATTATAAATGGCAACCATCGAGAAAGTTTTGTAATAATTTTTTTTTATCAGGTTAAACCTTTTGGGAACCTTCTAGGAAACCCGTCAAATCCTTAGATCCTACGGCCCTGATAAAATCCAATCAAGCAAATTTTCTTGATATTTTTTACTGTACGATTACTATTACTATTTTACCATACCATTACCATAACCATTTTTTTGCCCGTCCGGAAACTGTTTCCCGTAAGCCAAGACAAAATAGAACCGTTCCCGTAAGCCAAGGCAATTTACGGTACCCGTATGTCAATATCGGCTGGTGTAGCAATCGATGGTGCAGCGATAATTTCTCCACTGGCATCTGTACGTGCCAATTTGTTCATGGGTCATTTTGAAATATTACTTGGGTGATTCAATTTATTGAACGAAATGATCGAATCAGATAAGCAGAAAAGAAGCATGAACTAGTAGAGAAACTAAAGTATCAAGCAAAATCAAGATTTTTTTTTCTTGCTATCTCAGAGTATTTATTATTTGAGACCACTTGTTTTTTGGAAGTGTTAGCTTGTTTACTGATTTATTATTTTATTTATTTATTTTTTTTTTCTAACTTTTTAACTACTTATTGATATGGATTATTATAAGTGTATTTATATTTAGTGTACTACCTTTATATTCATTTATCATACTACTTCCATGATATCTTGGTATGTATATATTGGCATGATATTGTTGCTTATGCGCTAAAATTACTCCATTTTTTTTTTAAAGAACTGTTAATTGCTTTTTTTTTTATAGTTATTGCTATATACTATTTGATACTTTTTATTATAATTGATGTTGTATTTGATTATATTTTATTAAAATTTTTGTTGTATTTGATGTATTAATTGTTTAACTTGCTTTGTTTTATTGTTGTATCACTATTTTGTTGAATTTGTACGTAAGTTGCTAATGTTTTATGCTATTTATTATGCTACTGTATTATCTCTCATCACCTTGAGTTTATTATTATTAATACTGTTTGCAAGCTATATTTCATCTAACAAACTCCATTTTTTCTAAAATCATAAATCACTAAAAAACCTAAATAGACATTTCTCTAATTCGATTGCCTAACTGATTTCTCAGCTTCAAAAATAGATGAATAAGGACAAAATTGTAAACAAACTAAATTCGTACTAAATATGTCTTATTTTAACTCTAGCATCATCAGACTAATATTGAAAAAAAGTGGAAGAGGGAAGTATTACTGTATGTCATTGTATAGAAATTCATTTTATAATAACAATATAAAAAAAACTAATATCGGTCTGTTTTCTTTCCCGAACCAAGAGAAAAAACTCGATGCTCACAAAGCTTGGTGTAACAAAATATGTTAATATAGATGTAAAGAAGGTGCTGATAGTTTTGAAACAATGAAACACACAAAAGTGCGGGAGTTTCACTTTGAGATAAAAATTAATTGTAGTAAAAAGTCTTAAAAAAAAAGAACTGAAGTTTAAAGCGCGTATTCATTTAAGACAACACAAGAAAAATTACCTTGAAAATCTCCATGTAAAAAGTCAAAATAGTCAGAGTTTACGACTAAGTTAAGCGTAAAAAACTTTATACATTAGTGGATTTCACAAATAGTTAAAATTGTGAAAACTGTAAGCTGTTGCCATCAAAAAAAAACAGTCGTTTAAAAAAGATTAGTAGTAGTTTATGAAAACTAATAGAGCTTGCCTGAAGAATATAAAAGTTTAAAAATAATCAACGACCGATTGAAAAAAGATGTTTTTAGTTACAAAAAAGATAATAAATGTTTTACCTCGTTTACTGGCATGAGAAAAGAGATTTTTGGCATTTTATTTGAATATTTATATCCTAGAAATGAACGTGAAAGTAAGAAGTATTATCATCCTGAACATTATTCTGAAGAATTGTTAACCTATCCTTCATATTTTACATATCTGGTTATAGGTGAAACATGATGGAACAACTATCGATTGACCAACTATTCTTGTTATTAACATCTGCTTAGACTTTTTTTATTTAAATTTTACTTCTTGGTTTATGATACCAAAATCTATAGTGTCAAGATCTTGTTATATGGTTAAATTTGATATACCTTAAACTTGGTGCAATACTTTTTTGGTCTGATTTATTATACCAAAAACTTAACATGTCCTAATGTTTCAAATAGACTTATCCTAAAACAAAAGTTACTATTGACTGTTTTGAATTGGTTTGTCAAAGAAATTCAAGCCTTACAATTCAAAGTAGTTTGTTTTCCTACTATAAGCACCATTTTATCTTTAAAGGATTAGTTGGAAATGCTTTTTTTGGTAAAATAACATTTTGTTAGTGAACTACTTGTTAGTTCTATTTCTGATATTGAAATAGTTAACCAATAAGGACTTTAGAAAAGAGAGCTATAGAAGAGTGAATATTCTGTAATGGCTGATAATGATTTTTTAATATCTGATTTGCTTAAGCCTTTTGATATAACACATAATGAAAGAAATCAACTATTACACAAAGAAGTTATAGAAAGTCAAACAATAGCAGCTTTACAAATTCATGTAGAATGTATATATATAGAATCTATGTATATAATTGATTTACAAGTCCATCTGGACTTGCACCAAAGCAAGGAATGCATAGTTAATTATATAATCAAGTTTCAACAATTAAATTAAGATTTAACGTCTTTGACATTAGTGAATTTTTTATTGCCTTCTGTAAATTGTTTTACCAAAAATTCAAAGTTTTTTTTTTAATAGATATACAGAAAAATTAGTAACTAAAAGGGATTGTTTAAGCGATTTGTCAATTTGTATTAATTTACATTTTTGTCCTTACTGGCCTCGTTTTAATGTTAAGAAAATAGTTGAGCAATTTGATTAGAGAAATATCTATTGTTTTAAAATCATAATACCTCACTATGCCTTCTAAGACTATTCTGACCTTAAGCTTGACTAAACATTATCGCACAATCTGACTCATTCTGACTTTACTCTCACTCTGACCTTAAGCTGTCATTCTGACCTTAAGCTTGACCAAACATTATCACACAAGAATACTAATTTACAATATTCTCATGACACTACATCAAGTCCACGAAATTCAACTTCAGATCTAAATAACCCTCAAGATTCGTTTAATTGTAAATACTATGACACCATAGATTTTCATAAAAAAATTATTCCTTATTCAGATCTTTATATTCATCTCAAAATTGCTGCTTTGTAATATCATATTGATGATCTCTGCAGCTTTATTAGCACTCTTAATACATTACCTATGGCAATAGGTATTACTGAGTCAAATTTATATGTTAATGATTCAAATATAACAAGCATATCTATAAATGATTTTGACATTGCCCCACTAAGACTAAAAAAGGGGGTGCTCTTCTATATCTAAACTCTAATTTAAACTACATAGTTCGCAACGACCTAAAGAAATACTCTTTTAAATATCTTGAATCCATTTTAGTTAAAATTACAAAGCCTCACTTAAAAAATATAATAATTGGCTGCATATATCGACATCCATTTATGAGTCAAAACGATTTCACTAATAATTGTTTAACTCCACTATTAGATAAGCTAAATATTGAAAAAAAAAGTATTTAACTTATGGGGGATTTTAATATGGATATACTAAAATATAATGAATCAAATCCTATATCTAGCTACCTTGACTCTTGATTTCTTTTTTATTACATTCTGTTATTATTCTACCAACACGCATAACAGCTAAATCAAACTTATTGATATCATATTTATACACTTCAATTCACTTGACCAAATCTCGGCCAATCTTACTATTTCCGTATCTGATCATATGGCTCAATTCATCTGCATTCCTAGAAAAACGAATCACCCTAAAAAAAGAATATCCTACAGGCGATGCTTCAAGAACTTTAACAAAAATATATTTATTGAAGATGTTTCCAACATTAACTAGGCCTATATTAAAAAAGAAGATGATGTAAATCTATCAGTTTCCATTTAAAGACATTTGAAAAAATATTAGACCAACATGCTCCATACAAAAAACTAACTAAGCAGCAAATTAAACTTGAGCTAAAGGATTTTGGCTTTTAAGTTTAATTTCAAAGCCATGGATTTAACTCACAGCCATGGATTTTGATTTAAGTTTAATTAACATCAATGGCATACTTAAATCTATTACTATTAAATACAAACTATATAAAAAACACAAAATGTGAAGACTTAGTACTAAAAATGAACTGTTTTCTAAATTTTAGTTTTATAGAAACAGAATGAGCAATCTACTAAAAATTCGTAAAAAATCTTATTACGCAACCTATTTTAGAAAAAACTTAAACAATACTAAGAATACTTGGAAAGGGATAAAAGAAATCATTAATATAAAACCTTCCTACAATAGGTCAACTTTCAAAGTTAAATTGAAATAAAAAATTATCACAGATCAAGCTGTATCGAATATATTAAACAACTTTTTTGTTACCATTTAAAACAAAAACATACCTTTAACATCCAAATTTACTAACTATATCGACTCTTCGAGTTTCAATACGTTCTTTATTGATCCTGTCACAGAGAATGAAATCTCTAATCTTAATAAAACCTTTATTAAATAACCTAACCCTAACCCTGACCCTAACCCTGACTTTTAAAACTGGAAAAAGCTTTGGTCCTAATAGCCTTCCTACATTCCTTCTTAAACGTATTACAGACATCATTTCTAAACCTCTCAGAATTATTATAAACAAATCATTTCAAAATGGTTAACTCCCAGATGCTTTCAAAGTTGCTGAAGTCATTCCATTATTTAAAAAAGGTACTACAATGGATGTCTAACTACTTACCTATCTCTCTTCTTTCTAACCTAAGCAAACTCTATATAAAAACTATGCATAAGAGGCTCTATACATTTTTGAATAAATTTAAATGCCTTTACAAACACCAGTATGGGATTCGAGCTAATCATTCCACAACTCACTCACTTATTAAAATTACGGAGTCAATTAGAAACGCTCTTAATAATAAAAACTTTGCATGCGGTGTCTTTGTAGATCTACAAAAAGCTTTTGATACAGTAAATCATTCTATCCTACTCAAGAAATTAGAATATAATGGAATCAGAAGAATACCTCTTAAGTGGTTTACCCCCATCTTCACAACAGATCTCAGTTTGTCTAAGTCGGTTACTTAAAATCTACTCAAATAAAATGTTTCAAAGGTGTTCCTCAAGGCTCAGTATTAGGACCACTTCTTTTTCTTCTCTATAATAATGACCTTAATACCTCAATTAAGTATGCAACTACTTACCACTTTGCTGATGATACTAACTTGCTTATTGTCAACAAATCTTTAAAAAAAATAAACAAATTCATTAATCATGATCTTGCCAATTTAATTCAGTGGCTTTGCTCAAATAAGCCTACCCTTAACTGTAACAAAAATCAATCAAAATTTAAACTTTAGAATACGTGGCCAGAAAATCATTCCTGTAAACTCACAATCAAATATCTTGAAGTTATAATTGGTTCCAACCTATCGTTTATATCTCACCTCAAAGACTTAGCCATAAAATTGAGCAGACCAAATGGAATGCTGGCTAAGGTTCACCATTATGTCAATCTGAAAACATTATTAAACATATATCATGCCATTTTTAGCTCGCATATACAATATGCTTTTCAAATATGGGGGCAATCTCAACAGCAAGACGTTTTACGGATATCTCATCTTTAAAACAAAGCTTTAAAAATAATGTATATTCAAAATTACAAATCTAATTCTAATAAGCTATACCTTACTACTAAGATCCTTAAACTATGTGACCATGTTCAATTCTTGAATTGCCAGTTTGTCTGGAACCACCGACACAAAAACCTACCTCTTACCTCCAACAATTTCTGCCCAAAAAATGCAAATAACCGATACAATCTTCGATCAACTGATAATTTGAATCTTGCAGTCTTAAATTATCGTTTTGTTACTTATGGATACATGTCCATAAAAAGTCAAAGTATAAAATCTTGAAATAAGCTTCCCTATGACCTAAAAGCTCTCCACTTAATCTAAGTTTTTAAGAGTAACCTATTTCATTCCTTTCTAATCAAAAATACAGTTTATAAATCCAAAGATATTTGTATCTTTGTATAAGTGTTTGTGATAAGCGCATACGAATAAGTGTGAGTGTATATGTATGTATGTGTATATGTAAGTATGGATGTGTATGTGCGTATGTGTATGTTTGTATATATTTATGTGTATATATATGTGTGCGTGTAAGAATATATTTATATATATGTAAGAATATATTTATATATATATATGTGTATATATATATTTATATATATATCCCTAGTAGCAAGGAATATTGACGCAATATTGGCTCCATACGCCAATATTAGTAAACAACAATGCGCCAATATTACCAATATTACAATTATTTGCCAATATAAGTATATTGGCAAATATTAGCATGTCGATAATGCGCCAATATTGCCTTATAATGGAATATCAATATTGGTGGTATTTTGTTTGCCAATATTGTAGCAATATTAGTTAGTCAATAATGTCATATATTGGCATTTTTATATTTGTACCCATGCTTAACTTTATGGAATATCGATAATGCCTTTCAGCATACATTTTGTAATTAATAAATTTGAAAACTATAAATAGTTTCTACATTAATAATGTAGAAAACCAAAAAAAGTAAATGAGATTTTTTGAATATTTTTTTATACAATGACATTTGAAAAGTTAATAATTTTTTTCAAATGTCATTGTATAAAAAAATATACAAAAACTGTCATTCACTTTTTTTGGTGATAAATTATATTCATTTATCATAATATATTGTTATAGTTTATAATTTTTGTTTCTATATATATATATATATATATATATATATATATATATATATAACTATAGTTTTAGTTTTTTTAAAAATATTTGTTGTTGTTGTTATTTGTAATGACATTACAAAAGATAATATGAAAAGTACTTACTTTCTATATTAACTTTTTCAATTTTTCACCAATTATAATTAGATTTATATAAAAAAAACAATTTGCATTTAGCATAAGTGAATAAATCTTGCATATTACTTTATAATATTGTTTAACCCTTATATAATTTTTTTGTTTTCTATGCTATTTTTCAGATTAATATATTTTATATCATGGCATCTCACTGCAAAAGTAAACATTTTGGCAGTACAAGAAGTAAATTTGTTCGCAGAGCTGTTACCAAACACTTCGAAGATATTGATAATTATTCCTCTGTAAAAGATATTTGTTATGATCCAACAATCTCTATATTTTACAATAATGCATCAAATACTTTAAATTGTCTAAATATTATGTAGAAGTAGTCATTACTGATCCTTTTGATGACAGCAGAAGTATGACATCAGAATCTAATAAGTCTGATGAAAATTTGTCTTACTTTCCATCTTGCTCCAGTGATGATGAAGAAAATGTTGCAACGCAAAACCTACCAGAACAACTTGTGCAGTGGTCGATTAGTCATAATGTTCGACAAAAAGCATTGACGGATTTATTGCATATTTTATCAAAATATCATTCTTTACCCAAAGACTCAAGAACACTTTTACAAACTAAAAACTGCGCAGGTGTTGTTGCCATGAAAGATATTTATGGGCATGATGGTGAATATGTTTACATGGGTTTTGAAGCACAAATAGCTTACTTGATGAAGCATGCCATAACATGCAGTAAAAGTAAAAGTAATGATATCTACTTGTTTTTCAATGTTGATGGATTGCCACTTTTCAAAAGTTCATCACAGCAATTCTGGCCGATATTATGCATAGTTAGTTATGAAGAACTTGTCTCTAGACCATTTCTTGTGTTTTTTGTGGTAGAAGCAAACCTGCATCTGCAGCATTATTTCTTAATGATTTAGTGGTAGGATTGAATAAAGTTAAACAAGATGGTATTAAAGTGAATGGTATTTAATATAAGGTTGTTGTGAAAGGATTTGTGTGTGATGCACCAGCACGTGCATTCATTAAGTGTACTAAAGGTCACACAGCATACTATGGTTGTGAAAAGTGCACTCAAACAGGGGTTAGAGTTGATCATAGAATTACTTTTCCTTTTTTAAATGCAGAAAAACGCACTGATTCTTTATTCTCTAGTAAAAAACAAACTCAACATCACAAAAGTAATGTTTCATCACCGTTACTTGAACTTGGCATTGGTGCAGTATCTTAAGTTCCTTTGGAATATATGCATTTGATTTGTCTTGGTTCTACACGCAGATTATTAATGTATCTTTTACGTGCTAAACAAAATATTAAAATTAGTATGCAAACTGCAAATGCAAAATTGTGTGAACTAATAAATATAGCCAAATGTTACAATGGAATTTAATCGTAAACCAAGAAGTTTAAAGGAAATAGATCATTGGAAAGCAACTGAATTTAGGACTTTTTTGAGCTTTGTTTTTACGAAGTCATCTTTCTCCACAGCAATACCATCACTTCATGTTAATGCATGTTGCTGTGGCAATTCTTTCAAGTAATTCAATGTTGAATATGTACTGTATTATGCAGAAAATCTTTTAAAAGAGTTTGTTGACCATATGTCTGAATTATATGGCGATACTGCAGTTATATACACTAAACATAGTCTCATCCATGTTTGTGACGATGTTCGACGATTTGGCACACTAAATGAATACAGTGCTATTCCTTTTGAAAATGCTTTAGGCATATTGAAAAAAAGGATTAGAACTGGCAAACTCCCTTTAAGGCAAATATGCAGGCGTTTATCTGAACTTGGTGAAAAGCCATTTGTGTTTTGCAGGCCTAGTTCTCAACAGCTAAAACTGTCTAAACAATATTCCAACGGACCAACGTTAGGTAATCAAGGCACACAGTATATGCAAATTTGTTATGTAGGTTTTACATTTTGTTTAGATAACTGCAACAATTGTGCATTACTTACAGATGGAAAAATTATTGTTATTGATAACATAGTTGACACTAACTACGATTATGTTATTATATGTCGTAAATTTTCCAAACAATAAACTTTTTCTATCCTTGTATATCTTGACTATTTCAAGTGTACCGGTCACAAATTTGTCAGCTGAGTTTTTTGTTTTTCCAGCAACTAATATTTTAAAAAGTGCATGCTTGTACCAAGAGATAATTACTTTGTAGTTTTTCCGCTACTTCATGGGCATACAACTAGTCTTAAGAACATTACTTTGTTATCCTTTGTATTCTAAATATTTATATGAATTAGTGTCTTTTTGTTCAATTTATTTGTTTTTTATTTATGATTTATTATCTACTTTTTCAACTTAAAGCAGTTATATATATTCTTGTTTATAATAGATTTATTTTATTCATGTCATTTATTTTTTAATCTAAAATCTAATTTTGTTTAACTATTTTTCTTATTTTCAACTTTTTTTAATTTTTTCAATTAAGTTTAACTAATTTTTTTAAAGCTAGTCTAAAAGCTACATAAACATGGACAAAGAAAATTACAACAGCAAAAAGCTTGTTATTGTTGCATTCAAAGATGAAAATGATAACAGAGGGTCAGGTTCAATGGAAGTTACACCATCTTGCTGGCTAATTGGAAGTGATTTGTGCTATTGGCCACCTAAATACATAAGTTTATCTAGAATTACACATTTTATTGAAACATGTGCTAAATCTGACTTTAATTGGCCTAAGTATTAATAAAGATACTTTCACGTACAGGTGATGGTATCGTTTTAGTAAATAATTAATTGGAAGTGATTTGTGCTATTGGCCACCTAAATACATAAGTTTATCTAGAATTACACATTTTATTGAAACATGTGCTAAATCTGACTTTAATTGGCCTAAGTATTCATAAAGATACTTTCACGTACAGGTGATGGTATCGTTTTAGTAAATAATCATACTTTGTAATGATTATTGTTACAGTTATATTTGACTATTACAGTGCACAAACATAAGCTTTGATGTTATTTATTTTATATTTACTTATTTGTAGACAACTTGAACTGCAAATGAGCTTGCAGTAAAACTTCTTTAGACATCCAATGTAGAAACAGAGGACAGTGTTTTAGAAACAGACCATTTTACAAAAAAAAGAAAAATATTTCTTGAGGCAGGAAGTGATAGTGATATTTCTGATGTGTCTGCGGAAATTTGTAGTTTTAGAAAAATCAAAAAAAAATCTAAATCACTTTCAGTAGATGATCCAGTTCTTATTTCTAAAACACACCACAGGTTCGATCTACCAGCTGGTGAAAAAAAACAAGTTCCAACAAGATTTAGTAAGCCTATTTTTTTCTCAAAATCTCAACTTTCAACAAGGCTGCAAGAAACCACTATTAGATTTAAATGTAATGGAAGAATCAACAGTTGACGATTAACAGATATTATTGCAAAATAACCATTAACTGATAATTAGGGGATTGCAAATTATATGAATATTTTAAAAATAGGGATGACAAATGCTGCTTGTCGGCAGGCTGGAAAACAAGATTCTGAGCCATGCCACAATGAGACAGATATGTTCTAGAATTCAAAAAGAACTGATCATTTATGCCTATTTGACAAAATAAAATTTTTGCCCTTTCAACAACAAACAAATGGTTTTGACTGCGGAATATATGCGGAATATATTTTTACAGTACCTGTTATATTTTAAGGACTATCCGTCAAACGAAAATTTCAAAGCTTAGTAATGAGCTGCTAAACTATTTCCAAGATAACTTTTTAAGTTTATTTTCAACTACTGAAAAGACAACCAAACGGAATATACAAAAGGGGAAAAGTTTAGATTTATACTGCACTTGCAGAATGATTTAAGTTCCATCCGATTCATCTTAGGAAAATTCCTATCCTATTCCTATAGATTCCATCCGGTACATCTTAGGAAAGTTAACATTTAAATCATTTTATTGTATTTTATCATAAATATAAAAAAATTTAATGTTTATTATTTTATGCAATAGTAATTTTAAACAATAAAATTGCATAATAATAAAACTGGCTTCAATCAGTATTATTTTAGTAATTTTATATCATATAAAGTGTAAAAAAGTAAACAATACATTAAATTAGTATGTTCATTATTGATAGCCATTGTTAAAAATATATAAATTCAATTTTTTAATCAAATACAATACCAATATGACAAAATAGCATATTATTTCCAAATGCAAGCAACCCTGACGGATTACAAATAATGAATTTCACAATTTTATCTATTATTAAATAACGAGTAAAAGTTAGTTAAGAACCCGGAAAAAAGAACTGATCATTTATGCGTTGAAAAAGCAGCCAAGATGCCAATTTTTCGTGGGAGGTAGAGGTAACTGACACCATCACGAAAAATACGTATTTTTGAATAAATGATTGCTGATAGTAGTGATTGAAGTATTAGAGCGAATGGGAATCTGTCGGGGTTTCTGCTATTGGTGTAAAGTAATTTAGTGGTAATTGGATAGTTTGTGTCAGCAAGGATCTTTTTAATGATATTACTACAGTTCTTGTCTAGTAATTCTTCAATGTTTTAACTTGTTTCATTTTTTTTTATTAAAAAAAAAAATATTAAAAAAATAATTTAAATAGCTTGAGTTGGTTGCATCAACTCTCATGATGTGTAAGGCTTTTTGGTGGAAATTTTGTAGCTCTTTTTTTGCCACAAGACTGCAAGAGGTAAGAACTGGGGCACTATATATCCTATGGCTAACAGCGTAAGATCTGTAGACTTGTAGAAGGTTAAGCTCAGAATGTCTGATTTGCTGAGGCGTCATTACTGGTCCACCATTGGCCGACAAGCATGTTCCAATCCAAGTCTTGCTCACCGTTTAAGGCATGTTCCATGCATGGCAGCCGTTTTTTGAACGGCGTTTGGCCGATGCCTTGCCATTGCCTTTTTATATGCTACTTTTGATTCATTTTGTTTGTTTTTAACATTTATTGCTATTTTTATAGATAATTAATTTGCATACGCGAGATTTTAACTCAGATACTTTTGGGAGACAAATGAAAGATTTTAAAGAAAAACAAGTCAGAAAGAAAAAGGTGAGACGGGGTGATGTTTGCCTAACTAAAAAAGTTGCATGGGTGATAGGAAATGGAATGTGGGATATTTCAAACTATAAATATACAGTCACTTTAGCAATAAGTTTTAAATTACCAAAATTTTTTATCTATTGTTTATTTAATAAACCAGATTTTTTGTTTATCCAATAAATCAGAACTCATCGACTCCATGATAACATTAGATATCGTGTTGTTTTCGAAAAAATACTATCAATGAGACACTACATTAAAAAAATATATAAAAACATATTCCATCTATCTTAAATCTATAAATACATTGTGATCTACACCAATGTAGCTATAAATATTCTGTATTTCAAAAAAAGATTTCAAAACATTAAACTTAATTAAAATCTTTTAAAATTAAAACAATTAAAATTTAAGCAAAAGCATAAAGGAAGATCATCATTACTATTTGATGTTTTCATGTGCTAAAGCTTGATGCTACTCAACCTTGATTTTACTGCAATCTTTTACTCCTGACGATGTGCCAGATGATTTTAAAGTCATTTAAACATTTTTGCATCTAATTTCTAATAAATAGATATTTAAAGAACTGAAGTTACATTTAAAAGTAGCGATATACAGTGCGTTTCATAATTATAGCCGCACACATAATTTCTTGAGATCTATATATAATACAATAATTAAATAAATATTACTCATATTATTTTAAATATGTAGACAAAAGAAATTAAAATGTAGGTGCAACAATTATTTTAGTTTTAGTGGACGCAATAGCGCAAATTCAATTTTGCGGGCATTTCATGATTATAACCGCACTTGTGATTACTTTTATTTAAAATGTAAGTTAATTTTAAATATGTGTGTTATTAATGCAGTAATGACTTTTTTATTATATATTACTATTCCTTACCTAATTCATTTATTTATTTGCTCATTGTAGCAATATGCCACGCGGGAAAACATTAACTGAAGCTGAAAAAGCCCAAATACAAATTCTACATAAAAAGGAGAACCCAAACGTGAAATTGCTCGACTAATTGGACGTTCAGATCGCGTAGCACGAAATTACTTGGCTAGTCCAGCTACTTACTGCCAAAGGAGCCTACTGAACGTCCAAAAAGACTACTTTGACCGTACCCAGCGCAAAATTATTCAAGCTGTTTCGAATTCTAACAAGAGTTGTCTCGAGGTTAAACGAGAATTAGACCTGAATGTGTCAAAATGTACGATTTGGAGGACCGTACAACATGCTCCACACATTGTTCGAGAAAAAATGCTACCTGTGCCACGTCTGCTGCCACGCCATAAAGAGGCGAGATTGGATTTTGGTCAGAGCAATATGTCTCTTAACTGGACCAAGGTAGTGAATTTTTAAATTCGGTAGTAATAATTATATTTAAAGAATTAAGGTGTTTTTATTTTCACTTTTCTACATCAGGTCCTCTTTAGTGATGAAAAAAAGTTCAATCTGGATGGACCAGATGGAACAACTCACTACTGGAGAGACCTCCGTAAAGAGCCACATTTCTTCTCGAAACGGAATTTTGGTGGTGCTAGTCTAATAGTATGGGGGGCTTTCAGTGTTCACTCTAAACTGCAACTGGCGTTTCCTTCGACAAAAATGAACAGTGAAGAATACCAACTGGTACTTCAGAACAATCTTCTATCTTTCATCCGACGTTTTCCACGCCGTCGTTTGACTTTTCAACAAGACAATGCAAGTGTTCATGCCAGCAAAAGCACTACAGCGTGGTTGATTGAGAAAAATATTCCACTTCTACAGTGGCCCGCGTGTTCACCCGACTTAAGACCTATTGAGAATTTATGGGGAGTGCTTGTACGACGTTTGTATGCGAATAATCGTCAGTTTCAGACCGCGCCCGAACTAAAAATGGCGATTTTGAAAGCTTGGGATGAATTTGAAGTCCAGTTGCTTGAGAATTTTGATCAGAAGCATGCCGAATCGCATTTTTGAGGTTATTAAGAACAGTGGTGATATATCGGTTATTAGAAAAAAAACCTGCGCCTTAGTTTTCCTTCTTCATGGTTATAGGTCGTACTGCGGTTATTATTATGAAACGTACGTAAAATCGATTTTAGGCCTTAGCTGGCTGTAAGTAAAACAAAAATGATTATAACACATGTACTTTTTCTACTCTTACTTATTCATAAGAAGTAGCATTAATACTATTTGTTTATTCGTTGTGGAAAACATGGACTAAGAGAAATGGGGGATGCGGCTATAATTATGAAACGCACTGTATATGTATATATATATATATATATATATATATATATATATATATATATATATATATACATATATATATATATATACACATATATATATATACATATATATATATATATATATATATATATATATATATATATATATATATATACATTAACTTATCTATAGATTAAAAAACTAGTTTACCCACAATGTTGTGTTATCTTTATTTTACCTTTACACATTATTAGTTTTCATCATTCTTGATTACATTGTTAAGCTAACATCATAATTCAATTTAATTCTAACAACTAACTTAATCACATCGCCTTTTTGTATGTAAAAAATATTTAAAAAAACTGATGATGATGAGAACAATGATTCTACACTTATTGGCATAATTAAAAGAAAATATTTAATCCACATAATGATTTAAACCTATTCAAACAAAATGATTGTAATTCGTAAAATAAGTATAAAGTTGTAAGCAAAATAAATAAAAATAAGTGAAGTAAACGAAGGAACAAAATATAAAATAAACTGTAAAAATGAGTATAAACTATAAAAATTAGTATATAACAATGAAATATATAACTATAAAAAGAGTATATAACTATAAAATCCAATACTCTGTAATGCTTGACTAAAAAAATAAAAACACTGTAACAATAAAAACATATTTCAAGAAAAATATATAAAATATCAAAGAAAAGTTAGTACAAATAAAAAAAACCATCAAGTATTTATAGCTTACACATTTAAGGCACAACTACCATTTTTACAAAACTACCATTTCTGTCAGAAGCTTGCATTAGTCATCGCTTTAAGAACCTCTTAACATTTGTATTACAAGCATCTTTTTTAGGTTTTTTAACTGCAGCTGTTAAATTTAAAACAAGGTATTTAGATGTGATCCTTTTAATTACCACAAAATAATTGTCTATTAATTTACTTACTGTTGATTATGCAAGGAATTTGTTTTGACTACAAGGGAGTGTTGCTTCATCGAATATCTTTTAGCCTGCTGCTACAAAGACTAAGTGTTTGATTGGGACAGACAGTCTATCAATCGAAAATCAACGCCAACAACTGTCACCGACATTCTTCATCCCGTAGTGTTGCCTTGGACCCAACAAACCTATTCGAACCAAAATTAAATTCTGTGCCAGCACATCAAGCAAGAATGACGCAAGAATTGTGTAAAAAAAATTTCCGGTATTTTGGTCGCCGCATTCGCCCGACTTGAACCCATTCGTCTACGCCATCTGGGAGATTCTAGAGACAAAGGTTTGTTATAAACCACAAAAAAGTCGGTGGAATTGTTGGAGCGCGATTAGGTGAAAGCGTGGAGCAAAATCGACGAAAAAATGATGCGCCCCGCAATTGATCAGTTTCCGCGGCGTCTCAGAGCTTGTATCAGAGCAAATGGAGGAATTTTTTGAAAATGAACTTTCGTAATTAAAATTGTGTATATTTTTTGATGTTCTTAGGTTATAATATTTTTTTTAACTAATACAATTGTGAAACAATTCTTTTATAAAAAGTTTCCGAATTTTTCCCGCATTCTTTATTACAATAATATCATATTTATGTATTCATGTACATATATAATTATGTAGATACTTTATTATAATTATACGTATATCATTTACTTCTACTATAAAGTATGAATGACTTGAGATTAAATTACTTAAGTCATACTATTAGTATAAAATTAACAAGTCATAGGTTATACTTCGTTGAAATATAACATTTTTCTAAACGTTCTATGAAAATATTCATTATTAAATAGTACAACCAATGATAATATAATCTATATAATATTGTATAAGTTACGACAATTTATTCTAAAATATCGTAATATTTGATGAATAAGTAAGATTAGAAGATTTACAATATAAAGTATAAATGATTGGAGATCCTTCAAAAACATTTACTTTCTTAAAGTAAGTTTTTATTTTAACAATAATACTTTTAAAATAAAATATTGTGAAATTATGTAATATATTGTCGTAAGTTTTATATGTATATGTATATATAATACATACATATATATATATATATATATATATATATATATATATATATATATATATATATATATATATATATATTTGTATATGTGAAATATTTATATATTATACTATTTTATATTATATATTTTACTATTTTATTTATAAAATGAATAATATTATATATAAAAATTACATAATTAAAATATAAATGATTTGGTACCTCAAAAAATATTTACTTAATTTTAAAGTATAATCCAATATATATGCCACTACAATTCGTTTACTATAAACGATTTCTTATCATCCGTTAACGAATTTCAATAAAAATTATAACAAATAGAAATCAATAAAAAGTAATAACGAAACTGTCATTTGTTAAAAACTTGAAGATTTTTATCTTTATTTAATTTTAACTCTTTACTAACTCTGCAAAATTTTATTTTAAAATTCTTTAAAATTAACGCATGCGCAAACTCAATTTTTTTTTAAATTACAATTATGGTTTACAACTATGGTTACAAGTCTGGATAGTAGTATATTTTGATAAACGGTAATTAATTTAGTACAAAGGTTTAAGTTTTGATTATTGTAGAAGATATATTTGGCATCGTATATGAAAAAATCTAGAGTAATCAACTTTGAACAACCCGTTGAAAAGTGCATTTTGGGTCACTGAACGATGATATGCTATTTGCAGATTACACATTCTTGTTATTGGTTTTGATTAAACTATTGCTTATAGACTGGTTTTAGAGTTATGATCACCTATACGATTGTTTATTGGTTTAAAATATGACTTTTATTTGATTGTTTGTTACAATAGACTGTTGTATTACAGGCTGTATGTGTTGCTTTGCGTATTTTAGGAGTTACATTTTGTGGCATTTATTCTTCAAATTAATTGCGTGTTTAACTGTCTGGTGGTACATTTATATCTGTGTGGAATAGCTGATTGGTGTGTATGTTTGTTTGTTTTTCGGTATTTCGTTTGCATTATTTATTGTTGTATATGATGCATATAATGATTATGATGAAAGTAGTTGTTTACAGATACACTGGTGTTTTGAATTGCTTGATGTTTGCGTGCAGAATTCTTCAATTAAGCTTACTGTCATCTGTGATCTTTGCAAGTGTTTATCATGCTTCTGGTTACTTTGCTACCAACAAATATTTGCTGCTTGTGTGCATCCCATTAAGAATTGAGCTACACGAAATGTCTGCAATTTTCAGCGATTCTATTTGTGTCATATACCGGTCACAATTTGATATTCAAGATGCAGAAAACATTATTTGTATGGGCATAAAAGGCTTGGAATCATTGATGAAATGTTGCCTGTCATATGATGATTATGAATCGAATAATTATTTGTTATCTGGCCATCCAGTATTCAAACCCAGTGGGCACAGGACGTAAAAAAGACGTCTTTTAAACGTCATTTGAACGTTTTGGATGTCTTTTGAACGTTCAAAAGACGTCTTGTTTAGGTCCTGTGCCCACTGAGAAGTACTGTCGCAAGAAGTACACAAACAGTTATAGCATTAGTCGAGCAACTAAAAGTATTAATGCCGAAAAAAGCGATAGTGCTAACACTTATAATCCATCCATCAAGCAACCACGCCCTACAATGAGATCTCATAATTGGGCGTGGTTGCTTGATGGCTGGATGGTCGGTGAGTATAGATGTTTATAAATATTTCGTATTACTATGGGTCAAAACAATAGGATTAGTTATATATAGTAAGAGATAATCTTTTTGTTTTTATCTCAATTAAAATATAAGTATTTCGTTATAAAAGGGTTGTGCGTAAAAAAATCTGTTCATTCCTTGATATAGATTACATCGATTATTTAGAAAAATGCCATCAGCAAGAAAAGTCAATGCCAGAACATGCAATTCAGGAAAGCGAATTCTTGCATTTAACGAACGAGAACGAAAGAGAATGCGTACAAAACAAGAATACATTAAATCCTTACGAGAGCAATATAACGCCATTATTGGACGTGGCTGTAATCAAGAAGAGGTCTATGAAATTGGAAAGTCGCTCTGGTTTGAAACCAAGGAACCCGAATTCGAAATATATGAAGACGTCTTTGTTGAAGAAGAAAATTCAGGTAACGAAACTAATAATTCTTGTAAAGAAGACTTTCTATTTTTCTATGTAATATCCCGATTATATGAGTCTGAATCTTTACATTTTTTAATTACTGCTAATATTTCATTCGTAAAACGCTTACCACGTCCATTTCAAATTCAGGTATCAAGAACCAAATGTTAATAACTTAATGAGCCATGATTTCATTCTTTGTTTATCTTACATATGATAATAAAAACAAATAATAAAAAGTCACAAATGCATATCACCAGATCAAAATATACAAGTAAACTGAAATAATTTTGCTACCACAAATATTGAGTATTATACATTTTATGGTTTTATCAAATGTACCGCAACTTAATTATGCTATATTATAATCTAAAGAGTTGATGTTTGAAACAATAACTATATAAGTAAGAAAACGAAAGATGCACCGCACAAATTTGCTTAGAGATTTACAAAGTATTGGATCAGTACATGGTGAGGAGATTTTCTTTAATTTCGTAATAAGTTATACACTTTCATCTTTTCTTAAAATATTTGTTATTATACAATTGTAAGGAAATTCGTATACTTAGTAAACGATTCGTAAATAAATATATGTTTCATTTAATAGCATATAATTTACTTATTTTATTAACTTCATATTGTTAACTTCTTATTGGGAGATTTCAAATAATAAATAAATTATTAGCAACAATGTATACAATCATTAGTCGGGTCTTGTTTAAAACTAAGAAGTTAAACACTAAAACTAAAATAATTTAAAAATTACAGTTGCTTTATCTGACAATAACCTGTTATTAACAAAGAGTGGTCTATCCTATGAACCTATCCTATGAAGCTTTATTACTATCTATGGCAAAGTATCTAGCCTTTTTTATTAAATAAAAACATCTATTATGGATGTAACTCTTTATTTTTTAATTAAATTTTATACGATATTTCTAATAAATATAGATCCCCTGGCTATTTAATATAAATTTAGCTCATATAGCATTTAAATGCTACATAAAATCACAATAAAGAGAGTTCAGATTCCGCGACACTACTATTTACAAACATCATTTTTCTTTTATGCATTTCACAACTAACTTCTTAGATGCTTTCTTGTCTAGCAACTTCGATTCATTCGGTAATTTATTGTATAATTTTATACCATTGCAAAGGATTGACTTTTGTTTACTTTTCTTGTTTTAAATTTTTAAGTGATACTTAACTGCATTTCTTGTGCAATAATTATTCATTTTACTGTTTATTTTACGAAATTCCTGGAAGGCATCCATTTTCTGGAATTGTATGTAATATGCTATATGTAATATATCTATGTACATTTTCTGTAATTAAATAGTATGTAATATGCTATATGTAATATATCTATATATATATATGTAATATATATAGTATGTAATATGGTATATGTAATATATCCATATCAAAACCGTTAAAATCTAAAATAGGTCAATGCAATAGTTACTTCTGATTCAAATATCGAAACTTACGTTTCTAAAAAGAAGTTCTGATGTAACCTCCGTCATCCTGATTCAGACCGCCGTCAGAAGGTGCACATTCTTGGCGTTGCCTCTTAAGGGCTTCTCTCATTTTTCTGTTAAACTCGTTGACCTCTACTTCTAAAGTATTTTTATTGTTTCATGTAAAATTACCATGACAATTTTCACTTTGCTAATAAGATAATGTGAACGACAGTGTATGCAAACATCTAACTTATGTAAACTTCAAATAATGTAATATTAAAACTTAGGGGAGTGGGTAGAATGGTCCACCATTTTTACTTTTTTACTAAAAGTTACAAAATAACATAAGTAGCAACAACTCAGAGATGTTTGTTAAATTTCTTAAAAGAGTAACCATTTATTTTAAAGTATAGTCTATAAAAGTAATAAAAATTATCATACATATTAGGAAAAAAAAACAAAAAACACCACCTCAATGAAGGGGAAAATGAACCGACTCTAGGGGAGAAATGGACCACCTGTGGAAGGCATAAGAAGCTTTAAAGAAATTAATAATTAAATTTATAAATAATATTTTGTTTAAGATATATCAAATGACATATATCTTTCTGTTCCTATTTGTACCTTCTCAATTTACTGGTGGCGGCAAAATTGTTTTAATTTGTCCTAATCTGACTTTCCCAATGTCTTCTACTGTCGGCCAAAAAATTAGTCAACTATTTTCCCACTCTTTCGCAAAAAAGAAACTTTAATATCACCATCCTCGTCTTCTTCTTTCATAACCTTACCAACTAAATATTTTGTTCTCTTTCCTACCTCAAACTCACACAAAACATAGTCGTTAACATTTAGACTTTCGACACCAACCATTTTGACATCAATACCTTCATCACTACTGTCACTACTGTCACTAATACTATCTGTCCTATCATCAGTCATCTCAGTATATTAAATATATTCTTTCTTACGTTGGATTTATCCCCAGATTTAATGCACTGATTTAATTTTATTTCCTCCATCATTGGTGATGATGTCGTGATCATACAATTTCCACGTTTTTTCCCCCTCTTGATTTGCTTGTGAAGAGCAGCTTTAGGATAGCCTACAGATATTTCAGGTGAAGCAATCATTTTTGGTGAAGTTGCAACCAAAGATTCTGTATGGACCAACACATTAATTGATGTGTCCCCTTATGAAGCTGCGTCGCACGATACTGTCAGGACTAACAAATTAATTGACATGTCCGCTTGTGGAGTTGTATCAGGAACAAAAGGAGTGTCAGTATTTGGTGATGGTGAGCTACAATGTGCCCTTGCTCTTGCGATGTCTGATAATTCTGTGTCTGCAACTATAGGCCTGTCTAATACGTCCGAAGGCAGAAATTCTTCACACACCACTAGTTTTAAATCAGAAAAATAATTTGTTTTGTAGAAGCCTTGAGAAAAGCTGTGCCTCCAAGCTCCGCCAGCTGATATATGGACAGAATTTGTCCAGCATGATTTATTTGTCAAGAGTCAGCAAGACTATTGAAGGCGACTTTCATTGGCCCAATTACAGCGCGGTCTAGTGGCTGTAATTTGGCTTGTATGAGGTGGTAGGGTAATAGTATGAACACTATTACTTTTAGCTAATTTTAGGGCAGCATATAAAAGATGACTGTCATGGTTGTCAAATATTATTATCATAGGGCAGTTTTTAGTTAGCCTATCATATTTAAAAAATAGTGTATAGCTTGAA
>NC_088928.1:1415000-1495000 GCF_038396675.1 Hydra vulgaris | reverse complement strand
AACTCTATAACTCCGAAACACGAACCTTCACGAACAAGGCCGCTGCGTGGAGAAACAAGTTGAGCGCGGTACTACCAGGGACGTGGTTTAAATTTATAACGTAAAGTAGCAAGCTATAATTTTAGTTTGTATTTGTAAGTTTTGTTAATTTTTTTGGGCAAATAAATCCAAAAAAATTAACAAAACTTACAAATACAAACAAAAAGTTTTCGAGTTGAATAAAGGTTACTATTTCACTTTAGGTTAAACTATTCATCAAACAATAATAAAATTACATGAACACACTATACTATTAATAAAGAAAATAAAGATAAATAGTACTACTTTGAATCCTTCTTTTGCCAGACAACAAGCATTTATAAAAGTCACTTCTGTTTCATTGGTGTAATGTAATTATCTTACCATCTTTACACACTTTTCCACTAAAAGATACAATCTTTTGGCTCAAGGAACTATATTCAATTTCAGACTTCCATTATTCACAATGCTAAAAAACGTTTAATGTTAAAAGTAAATCGTGAATAAAAAAAGAAAAAGAATATAGGGTAAAATAAGTAGCAAAGCTCATGATCAGGAAAATAATTTTTTTTTTATTTATAAATATATATATACTAATTTCAAATAAGTTTTGAAAAATACATTTAATACTGTAATTGCTATCAGGGGTAAGGAATCAGAGCCAGAGCTGCGGTGGCCTGAAGATTTTCGAAGGAGCCGAAGCCATAACAGCCAGAGCATGAATAGACGAAAAGAGGAGCTGTATTAAAAAGCTTTCCAGACATACCCAGTGCCATAAATTCCAAAATACTTGTTGCCAGAGCCATAGACTCAAATAAATTTAAAGCCGGAGCCATACATTTCTCGTCAGGCCCCGACCCCTGATAGTAATTCAAAAAAAGAATAACTACTTACCTTCTAAATTAGAAAATGATAGTAATTCTTTTTGGAATGTAAAACAATGAGATGTGGATAAATGTTTTCTTAAATCAGTATTTCTTCTGCATTTAAATCCGCATTGTAAACTTAAACTATTTCCTAACAAAATGCTTGCTTGAGCATCTTCACTTGATTTGTGTATGTATTTTATATAAGGCTGCAAATTGCATTTTTTGTTAAATATAGTCTTTCAAAAATCGCATCCTAAAGATTTACAATCTTTTTCCTTATTATTTGATAACTTTTTTTTTTCAAATAAAGAATCTGAAACACCTGTGCAAATAATATCCTCCTCATATTCAGAATTAGATAAACAAAAAGACATTGTGTTTGGAACAACATAATCTAAAACTACTTCTTTGCGAATAAACCCCACCATTAAAACCAAACGTAGATACTTGGAATATTTTGTTGGGTCTTTAAGAAATATATAATTGTTATCCAGTTGTTAGCTGCAAAAGTCCAATGATAATCTGGATAAACATTAGTGCTAGTGAATGTCTTTTTGCCAACGTTAACAATGAATATCAGTTTTTCAGGAATATTAATTATTCTTGAAAATAATGTTCAATATTTGCAACAAAATTAAAGTAAATTGCTTTTGAATCACTTTGACAAGAATTTAAAATGCAGGAAATTTACAATATGTGATCAGACGAGAGCCATCTTGAACAACATAATTCAGCTAATGTATTAGGCGTCATTCCATTCTCTAAAATGAAGGAAATTTGCTGGTTTTTCAAACAGTACTTCTTTAAACTTTTCTATTATATCTTGGGGAGGAAATGTATTAATGGATTTAGGTAACAACTTCTGGTAATTAAACCATATTACCTCTTGTTCCACGGCTAATTTGATTTCTTGAATTCTGTGAAGTGTTATCATATGCTGAACATTTTCAGAGACGAAAAATCCTAATCTACCCTCTATATAATGGAAACCCATTATAATTTTGTTACGTGATGCTAGTTCATTTGACCATTTGATTAGTTCACTCGTTTTGATTGAGTAATCTTCAACTTTTGTAAATTGTTTACGAGACTCTCGTATGCATCTTTCCAATTGTATTCACTAAAGGTATGCATGAGTCAGCATTATTTTATTTGGAGATAAGCTGTCAAATATTTTAAAAGATAAAAATAACCTATTATTAATTAAAAATGAAACAAAAAATAAATGATAAAAACAGTATAAAACATAAATAAATAAAAATAAAAATATTCTGAATTAAAAAAGCTCGAAACATTCAATTCATCTATAAAGTTGAGTTTTTGTGGTTTTTTTAAAAAAACAATTAAATTAAATTACTTTTCGCATAAAGCTTTCGTTCAACATGAAATGCTGATGTAAATTTTGATATGTTGTGCTAAGAATTATTTAAGAAATAAACTGTCGGCGTAAGATGCTCTACATATATATATATATATATATATATATATATATATATATATATATATATATATATATATATATATATATATATATATATATATATATATATATATATATATATATAAATATATATATATATATATAAATATATATATATATATATAAATATATATATATATATATATATATATTTATATCTGTATAATATATATATATATATATATATATATATATATATATATATATATATATATATATATATATATATATATATATATATATATAAATATATATATATATATATATATATTTATATCTGTATAATATATATATATATATATATATATATATTTATATCTGTATAATATATATATATATATATATATATATATATATATATATATATATATATATATATATATATAAATATATATATATATATATATATATATTTATATCTGTATAATATATATATATATATATATATATATATATATATAAAATAGTAATCAAAAATTTAGAATCAGAATAAAACTTACAGTTTCTAAGTATTATTATTTCATTTATTTAACACCCAATGTAATTTACAAGGTAGAAAAGAAAAATAAGAAAGTTATTTCTCGTGATTTTCACTTAAGAATTTTTTCTTCCAGAATTTGTTTAAAAATTCCTCTTTGCTCTTTTGCATTCCAACACTCTATTGCATGTTCCAAAGTTTGTTCAACTTCGGAGGGAATTTCACTTTTAGAAAGTGCTATTTTTATCTTCTTTTTATTTTCTGGTGTCCACTCAGCCGACTGTCGATTTGACTCAGGAGTGAAATGGTGGATCCATGTTTCATCCATTGTGACGTAGCGACGCAAAAAATCCTTTTTATTTCGGTGAAATAGTGCCAGACATGCTTCAGAATCATCGATTCGTTGTTGTTTTTGGTCCGGTGTTAGCAAACGCGGCACCCATTTCGAACAAAGCTTTCTCATACCCAAATGTTCGTGTAATATTGTAAACACACTGCCTTCTGATATCTTTATGGCCTCGGCAATCTCCTTCAATTTCAATTTGCGGTCGGATAAGACGATTTTATGGATTTTTTTGATGTTTTCCTCAGTAACTGCCGAATTTGGGCGACCGGAGCGTTCAGCATCATCGGTGTTTGTACGACCACGTTTAAAGTCAGCAAACCACTTTTCAACCATTTGCCTCGATGGAGAGGAGTCCGAATAACACTTATCAAGCCATTGTTTGGTCTGCACCGTGTTTTTTCCCATCAAAAAGCAATGCTTAATGAGCACACGAGATTCTGATTTTTCCATTTTTTTCAATTCACAAAAGTTGATTCAATCGTTCACACACTAACTTGGTAAATAATGGTCCGATTGTCATGAAACTTTGACAGATATCGTTTGAAGGTTGGTACTTTCTAAAAACAATACGGATTCGGTATTTGTGTTGCCATCTATATGTCATCCTTCGGACTTATTGAGCTATGTGTTAGGATTTTTTCTGGCAATTCTGTATATGCTGTTTCTCTGAACTAGAATTCTCTAAACTTGCATCTTTTGTTTAATAAAAGCTACTGTAAAAAGTATTTTTACAGAAGCTTTTATCAAACACACACACACATGTTTATTTGTTGTGTGTGTGTTTGATTATTATATATATATATATATATATTAGGGTGGCCCTTATATGATGATAAAAAATTAAATAAGAGCAATGTTAAGTCTGACCATTTTAAATGGTTCCATTTCATACAAAAAAATTATGTGTAAAGTTTCATTAAAAAATATTAATATTTAGAGGTGGCTCAACGCCGTCAAAGTTTTCTCATATACGAATTTTTGATGTCTGTGACAGATTTCAGCACATTTTGCCATTAGTTTCATACAGAAAATTAATTCTAACTACTAAAAACAGTTCTTAATTACAGAGACAAACACAGAAACAATAGAATACACAAAGTTACACATCTTCACTTAGTTGAACTAGTTAATTGTGAAGTAAGGTGGATTTTTTCACATTCGGAAAGTTTGCCCGGTTCTGTTCGATAACCTGCAGAGCATATTGCAGCTGTTCTTCGCTCTTAAATCGGCCAGACTTTGTTGCATCTTGGATCAAGGCAACTCCTCGTTCTGCATGGTCGTTTGTTACTGCCTGGGATTTCACGATTGCCTCTGCAACCTTGAAGTCATCTCTCCTGTTCCATGATTCAGGATCTTCGGCCAGGAATCCATCTGGTATCCCCAGAATAGAAAACAGGTTTCTGCTTCTTTTTGAGACAAAATCAAGAAGCGTCTTTTGTTGTACTGTCGCCAAGTCCACCACGACACGTTTCAAAGGTACTTCTTCTCCTTCCTGTTCTAATGATCTTTTAACAATTTCGCGCTTCGTAGTGAAATCCACTTCTGGATCGAAGAGGCTGAAAAGGATCAAATCTTCTGACAGGTACCAAAGATGGCCCGCAAGCTTGCGTGATGTTGCGGCACCAATATCTTAATCAGGGTAAGCCTGGAGTTGTTGAATAAGTTGTAGATCATTCCTAGCGGCTTTGTAAGCCAGAGGCGCCAAAAACCAGAACGTGATATAAACCTTTGCAAGAAATATGTTCACACGTAGGAGGTCACGAGACTCTCGCAAGGTCAGCTTATACTGTGATCGAAACAGCCAAACCTTTATACTGTAAATGGCTTTCGCCATCCATCGAGCTTGATGCATTGATTCAGGCGCTCGAAAATTCTTCCAATCTGTAGGCTTTCTTCCTAAAAAGATGAGCAATAGTTTGAGCAGCTCGCGATAGTCATCTCGTGGCTGATGATCTTGCAGCTGCTGTTCACAGAAAGTAATGATTACATGTTTGACTTCGGAGAGTTCAGCTGAGGCAACATCATCCGAAAAGGCATCTTCATAACTTTCCTGGTCAAAGGATGACCACTGTGCTTGAAATCGTTTGTAAACGAGTATTTCCGGAGCTTTACTGGGTCCCATACAGACACAAAAAGCAGCAGCCAATACCAGTTCCATGATGTGATGTCGACAACCAAAGTGCAGTAGAGACCGCCCTAGTAGCTGTTCGAGAAGAACGCAAGCGCCAGACAGCCGACCGGTGTTGGAAGAGGTTGTATCGAAACACATACCATGGACAAAGTTTTCCAGCTCCCATTTTCGAATAGCATCATAGACTGCTTTGGCCTCGTCTTGTCCAGTGCCTAAAAAGTAATTTATAGTAGTCTTTATTAAAGTTTGTCTGACATGATTTCACATTCACATTTCATAATAATAAATGATTTCGAAATTTATAAAAACATTTAACTAAAATAAAAGTAGGCATATATATTATACCATTATATACTATACCATTATGTATTACCTGCAGGAATCTTTGGAATATCCAAAAGCTTTGTTTTCCCCATTGTTGTGACAAGAATGGGCAACCTATCCACCTTCTCTGTTCCAGTCAGATCTTGCATCAGCTTGCCATCCCAGTGTACTGTAAGAGCAGTATTTGGCTTGAAATGTTGAATGATTCCGGAGGCAATTTGCTGTCGGTGTTTCCGACGGAATCGTTGGATGGTTGATCTATTCAAAGCGAGTGATTCAGCGTCTTGTCCAAGAGCCCTCGAAGCCTCAACGATGACCATCATAGCAGCCCTGTCGCTCATTTTATTTCTATCAAGCATAGATGCCAGCTGTGGTGAAACAACACTTTGGCGTCCTCGCTTTCGTGATGAAAAAGAAGGAGTAACAGTACTTGTGCTTAGAACTGGATCCTCATCTTCAGGTTCAGACTGACTTTCTTCTGAATCAGCGCTGCTGCTCTCCAACACAGCTTTATCTAGCAAGGTGTTTTTATCAAGTTGAGATCGATGTACTCTCTTTTGCTATATCTGCTTTCTCTCATTCTGCTTTTTTTTGTTGTTTAAGCAGAACCTTATCGATTCCGCCCATGCAGCCAGGTCGTCCCTTTTTTCTTTGAGATTCCAGAAAGACCTTATCTTCTTGATTCTCAATTAGCTCCATGGCGTCAGCATATGCAATGTCGAACAGTTCTTCTATTGCGGCTGAAAATGCGGTTTCATTTGTTTGTTGAGTCTCGGTCTTGCGGCTCTTGTTTTTCTTTAGACTTTTCCACTCGAAGAATAATTGCTCAAGCTTTTTGATGGAATCTTGATGATGCCTGGTTGGAATTTTAGCTCGAAACCAGAAATCTTCAACTTTCTCAATAGCGTGGGTTGCAGCCTTTCGAATATCCTCTTTCAAAACATTGTGGAGATGTAGAAAGTGACCAAGAACCTGCTTCCCTGATGGCAATTTACTACCTTCAATTCTTTCAGCAGGGCTAACAAGATAAATTTGTGAACGCAATGCCATCTGAAAATGCCAAACAGATTTATACTAATCATCATAATATTATAACATAATATTAAACTATGCAATTTTTGGCATAAACAAATTACAAAATTACACATGCCATTGACATGCCATGCAATAATACAAAACGAAATCTACAGTCATACAGACTCCCTCATATAATTATATATATAACATAATATATTTTATAATTAAATTGACATACTAACCTTTGCTGATTGCTAATATCTGTGATTATTGATAACTATTAAATAGAAATTTTATTTTGATTAATTAACAAACAACAGTAGAAGAAGAAATTTATAATACGAGATGGCTACAAAGAACTAGCACAAGATTTATTTAAATATTATATAAGATGCCCAATAGGTGCTAATATTCAATTATATTACATGTTTAGTTTTGTTTACTGAAAAAAATGACTGGAGAAAATTATGAATTAATAAAATTACTGAGGAAAGTTATAAATTATTTATTTAGATATATTGAAGAACATTTTTTTTTGCGTTAGTACCTTTATATTTAATATAATTTTATATTTAATTATTTTTTAGATTAGTACATTATTGAAACGTGATATCTAGTTCAAATTATTGATTGAAATATATTTATTCATTTAATATTCAAAATCATTTATTGAAAAGAACCTGAAATTTTTTTTCGCCGATTTTGGTATTCTCACAAAACTAAAGCTTAGTTGAGCCACCTCTAAATATTGTTCAATCCTGCTCATATTTGGCCTGAATTATTTTTTTATATATTGAAACTCATCTGAGGGGTCAGACAATGATATTTTAAAACTTCAAAAATAAGGGCCACCCTAATATATATATATATATATATATATATATATATATATATATATATATATATATATATATATATATATATATATATATATATATATATATATATATATATGTATGTATATATATATATATATATATATATATATATATATATATATATATATGTATATAAATTTAACGGATTCTAGTAAAATAACTAATAATAAAATATGAAATTTACATTGGCTATTATGTTCGTAAATTAGACATACAATGTCTAACCTACTTAACGAAGTGCACTAACTAGAAGGTAGGTCATAGGACTTTGCACCTCATATCTAAGTTGTAATGCTGCTTAAGGTTTGATCTCCAATTCTAAATTCTTTCCAATGTTTATTAGGCGTAAAAGTAATGTTAAACTGTAAAAGTATTGTTATTGACAAAAAAAAAGCCCTTCATTTCTGGATTCTTTACTTATATTTTTGGTACTAATTGCATAACTGCAATTATTATTGCAATAACAATATAATAATATAGTGATATATTCAAAAATTTCATGATATTATTATATTGTATTATTTAAAAAAAATATTTTCTTATTTTATACTACTATATATAATAAATAAAAAATGATTTGAACAGTCTCACTTTCTACAGGATCTTCAAGAAGCTAATTTATTACATTTATGTTTTTTATGATAATCAAGCACACTTTTTGTAGCATACACTAACAAAATTTACGCACATATTTAAATTTTTTATTTAGTAGCTAAAATTGTATTCCCCTTCAGTTGGTTAATCAGGACGCCATGCTTCCTGATGAACCTACTGATGGAGAAACATTATGTTGAAGAAGTCTAAAAATTAAATAAGTGTTTTTACTAATTTACACACACACACACAACCATATATATATATATATATATATATATATATATATATATATATATATATATATATATATATATATATATATATATATATATATATATATGTATATATATATATATATATATATATATATATATATATATATATATATATATATATATATATATGTATATATATATATATATATATATATATATATATTTATATATTTATATATTTATATATATATATATATATATATATATATATTAGTAAAAACTGGAACTTTTAATGTCAGTTTTTTTTTTTCAGCAGGATTATCAAGAAGCTACTTGATGATCCAGCTGAAACTGACAGTAAAATATTTGACATAAATGTGAATCAGAATTTCAGAAAAAACAAATATAAACAAAAAAAAAAATCTTACTCATCAGCTCGTTTATAGCATGAAAAACTACCGTTATGAACATTAGAGGACTAGTTAAAATACAATTTTTGAGGTGCGTGGCACATAGTTAATTGAAACAGCTAAAATACACAAAATAAAAGATATAAAGCATAAACTGTAAAAAAAAAATTTTTATAATTTAAGTCAAAAATCTAGTAAATAGTAGATTCTCATAAAATATACTAGAATGTCTAAATAAAAAAAAAGAGAAAATAATAGCATAATCTTTTGAGAAAACTATAAATAACTCATTCAACTAACAAAAAAAAAGGGAAAACTAGAACAAAAATAAAAACAGCTAAAATAAATCAAAGCTATACTAAAAGTAAACTATTAAATAATACACAAAAGACATTTTCATGCATTAACTTTATCTGAATATGTTTGTGACTGCTTCACAAAAAATGTGAAAACATTTTTTACAGCTATTAAACTGAATAATTTTTCATATCCAATATTAAAGGAACATTAACAAACATTAACAATCGCAGAACTTTCACATTTATTAACTGCAGTTTCTGAATATGATCTTGGAAATGATGTAAAATGCTTAGCCTTGAAGCAATTGTGTGAATGCTGGCGTATTGCAGATTGATTGTAGGAAATGGATGCAACATTTTGTCCCATACAAATATCTACTGCAAATGCAATTGCAAACAAACCACAGTCTATTTCTCCAAATTGTTGCTGACATGATTGGTATTGACACATAACTGTATTTTTAGAACATGATATAATTGAAGCAATTTGTTTTTGTACATGCAAAGTTGGCATTTCTGTCTTCGTTGAGTCATAAATTTTAACGACTCCATCGCTGCAACCAAGTGTGCTAATCAACAACCAGTGAAGGGATCGGTCATGCAAAATTTGTAGCATCTTCTGTGACTGTATGCGGAACATAAGATTTGTTCCTAATAAGGTGTCTTGCATACCTTGAATATCAGGAAATTGATTTTTTAATATTACTTGAGCAGCATTAATTTCAATATCTCCTAACATGTTTTGATTCAGTATACTCTCAAATGCAGATATTGCTACACTAAATGTAATTTTTGGATGAATAAGTATCAATAGAGTCAATGTTTTTTATATAAAATTGATTTTGTGATGACGTCATTTGACCAGGTTCACATTTTTTGACTGTATTTGTTGCAGGATAACTACTGTATGACAAATCTAAATGAGTTGCTTCTAAATGTTGAATATTAGTTTCTATGTCTTGACATGGATAAAAAGGTTTAAGCTGAGAAACGTTTACTTTAGTTTTTAAAATTTCACTATTAAGGTTTTTTAAAGTGCATTGACCTTTTATGTTTAACTCAGCTAGAGTATATGGTTCCATCCACTCCTTAGATAAAGGCTCACCTTTGCGACCTCGTTTTCTTGTATTTAACCTCATCACTTGATCATTTGTTTTAAATGTAAATGTCTTTATACCCTTTTTTGCAATTTTTTTCATATGTTGCTTACACTGCTTTTCTTGAGCAATTTTTATATTTTCCCTAACTTTTTGCTCAACAGCCTCACAATTATTAACTAACTTTTCTACTGTAAAGTCAGATATATTTTCAAGAAAACTACTATTTAAAGAATCATCATTCTCATTTGGAACATTAATCATCTCAATACCTGGAGGATGTCTTAAATACATTAGATAAAACGGAGTCATCTTTGTAGATTTCTGGCATGATATGTTCAGTCCATAAGCAATTGCAAATGTGTAACTAATACAAATCGTATAAAAAAATTATTGCAATAATAAATTATAGTGTATATATAAGGAAAATGAAATAAGAATATACACTACTAAACCTATCCCAGTCATTCATCTCATTATTAGTATACTTGCTTAAAGCACGTTTAAAAGTTTGATTTGTACGTTCATCTTGACCATTACTTTGAGGATGGTATGCTGATGTCACAGATTGTTTAATACCCATTAATTGAAAAATTTTATTGTTAAGCTATACATAAAAAATAATTAAAAAAACTAATAAAATAAATTTTAAATAACACAAAGAAAACAAAAGTTTTAGAAACCTTTTTAGTCTTTACCTCATTCACAAATTCTCTTCCTTCATCAGTAATTGCTTTTTTTGGTGGACTATGTATGAAAAGTGTTAACCAAAGCAGTAGCTACAGCAGCAGGTTTTTCAGGCAATACTCTAGCAACAATCCATTCTGTAAACAAATCTGTTATTGTTAAAACATATTTATTACCATTCACTGTTTCAGGTAATGGACCAATTAGATCTACTCCTAAAACTGCCCATCTTTCAGTAACCTGAATTGGATGTAGTTGTGGCGCAATTGTTTTTATTTTTTCAAATGATTGACATTGTTTACATGTCTTGATCTATAATAGACTATATATTATTTAATTAGAGAAATACAATTTATAGTGTATATTATAGTTGCATGTATAATTTAAATTTTATATTAATAATAAAAGTTACATGTTTATTATCTTTATATTATTAAGAAAATAAACATAGCCTTTGTAAAAAGCAAATAGTACTTAACCCATGCTTCCACATCAGATGTAATTGACATCCAATAGTACAAATTTTTAATTTTGTTTTGAGTTCTTACTATTCCCTGGTGTGCCCCACCAGCATTATTATGACATTCTTTAAGAACCCTTTTTTCTTTCTTCTTGACTATACAAAACAAGTCCTAGAGATTCATCTCAAATATAGTACAAACGTCCATCTAAATATTCAACCAAATTTTAAAACTTAGTTCAAACATTTGTTAAAAGCCTAAACTTAAAACAAAATATTTAAAACTAAGTTAAAAGTACTGTGATATTGTGTTATTGCAATATTGTTATTATATTTAGATTATGTATATTGTGTTCCATTTTATTGTAGATAATATAATAAAAAACCTTACTAAATTACTTGTATTAGAAACTACTAATAAAAACCTTACTAAATTACTTGTATTAGAAACTTTCTAAAAAACTACTAAATTACTTGTATTAGTCTTTATCGGGTCTACTACAGATACCAAATAATTATAATTCACTTGCCTATTCCTTTAACATTTCTTGCAGCTATTCTGATCCCACGTTTTTCACTGTTCAAAACAGTATTTGCATACTTTCCTTCGAATACGTATTGTCTTATCTCTTCGAGACGTAGCTCTTGAGATTTTGCATCGATCTTAGGCATTGCTTAAGAATAAATATAAAAATAATATGTCATACTTGGGATAAAAGTTATTAATTTATTTATTAAAACCTAATGTAAATTTATACTCACTCCTAATCAGGAAAGGAAGAAAATTTACGGGTGTTGTTGTTTAGTTTGTATGGCGACTCGGAAATAAATTTATGGGGGAAATAAATTTGTACGACACCGGTTTCCTTTTTTTTAAATAAATTAAGACTGTTTTTTGTGGACATGTAAGTGTATTTACGTAAATTTGCGTATATTTCAATATATTTTATATTTCTCTGTATCTATATGTATATTTTATTTTACATAAAAAAAAATAAGGTATTGAAATAATAAAACAGAAAATAAAAAAAAGTAGTAGAAAGTTAAAAATCTCAATGACAAATTGCAAATATTATGATATTCTTGATCTTAATAAAACTATAAAATCAAATTCCGAATTGTACCTACATCTGAAAATTGGTGCATTCACTTTCATACTGTTGATCTTCAAAGTCTCATAAGTTCAATTTTTTCTCTCCCTGTAGTGTTTGGTATTTCAGAATCTTAATTATACATTAGTGATTCTAACATAACTGAATATAAATATAAATGGTTTAACTATAGAACATTGTCCAATTGAAGTCAAATATTGACACAAATCTATCCTTTTCCTCTCACATTAAAGACTTAGCAATGAAACTATCTTGATCAATTGAGGTGCTATCCAAAATTCGGCATTATGTCAATCATGGAACTCTGCTTGGTATATACCATGCAATTTTCGGATCAAATTTAAGATATGCTTGTCAGGTGTGGTATCTAAGCCAGACCAATGCTTTTTTAAGAGTATCTAACCTGCAAAACAAGGCATCAAAAATAATATTCTTTCAACCATATTGCTTTAATACTAATATCCTATACTTTTTATCCAAAATTCTCAAATTTTGTGATCTAGCTCACCTATTAAATTGTTTATTCGTCTGGAATCATAAGCAAGTCAACCTACAGAACTGGTCATAAGTTTAGAGCCACCCCATTTTTTTTAGTTTTTTGCAGATTATAAAGCCATAACCCCAGTTCAGCAAATTAATATATTACTGAAACATGCAAAATATATTGTTATAACATTTTAGTACCAAAATGAGTATTAAAATATTATTAATGAGTAGGTCCACTTTTATTTTTAATTACTTCAGCCAACCGGGCTGGCATAATGTCAACAAGCTTCTTGCAATCAACAGCAGTAATACTAGTCCAAGCGGCAGAAATAAAGTCCCAAAGTTCATGTATATTACTAGCACGTGTGTATATTACTAGCACGTGTGCTTAGGATCATTGTCTTGCTGAAAGATCCATGGAAAAATTGCAGGAAACAATGCTGTTGCTGAAGGTAGCAAATGCTTTCGCAAAATATCTCTATACATGGCACCATTAATGATTACTTCCACCTAATGCAATTGGCCAGGCCCAAAGATGACATACAAGCCCACACCATGATGTTACCACCACCATGCTTTACAGTTCCCTGCAAACATTCCGGTTTATATGATTCATTTTGACAACGCCAAACGAAAATGCGTCGAGAATCATTACCAGCTAATTTAATTTAGACTCATCAGACCACAACACCGTTTGCCAATCAGTAACAATAAAATGCAAAAAATCGTGTGCAAATTTGAGACGCTTCTGCTGATTAAATTTGGAGATAAAAGGCTTTTTAATAGCAACACGACCATTCATTCCTTGTTTATTCAAACGACGACGAACAGATTTTGGAGATAATAAAGGTTCACCAACATCATGCCACTGTCAAAACAAAATTTTGGAAGAAAGACGACGATTTGTTAGGGCCATGCGTTTTAAGGTTCTATCTTGACGTAAAGTTGACAAATTAGGACGGCCACATCTGGGTTTGTCCGTGAATGTATTTGATTGCAAATGTTTTTTATATGCATTTTGTACAACATGGCGACTTTTTTTCAATTTTTTGACTATATTATTTAGGCTTAAGCCACTAATTTCGTTCAAAGCCACCACCTGGGCCCGAACAGTTGAATCAAGGCTTTGCCCATTTCAGAAAATATTTTCATTTAAACTCTAAAATAAAAACGAAAATAACATTAAATACATTATCTAATTAGTGTACACATTCCTAAAAGTAGCATAAATAACAACTGAATTAACCAAAACATTGATACCAATACATCATAAAGTTACCAAAATATGTTAAATGTTCAAAAATTGGCTATGATATTAAAGAACTCATGAAAATCAATATTTATATTTGGTTTAATACACAATTATTCATGAATATCAATAGATTCGTACCTTGTCAAATTACTATATGCAATGTTATGCTTATAATGTTAACCTCACCATACTTATGCCGCAAAATGATAAAAAAAACAGGTGGCTCTAAACTAATGACCAGTACTGTACCTCCCTCATTCTGTAATTTATTTACCACTATAAAAAGTTCCCGTTATTACCTTCGATCTTTTAGTAATCTTAAATTATCTATCCCAAATCATTGTTCGGTAAAGTACGGCCATAAACCTATTACAAAACAATGCAAAAATCTTGGAATAATTTACCTCTTCACCCTAAATCACTAAACTCTATTACGCATTTTAAAAACTGTCTTCGTGTCTTTTTTTTGGAGAGATACTGTTTGTAAAATGTTGGGCTCACTGTGTTTTATTATTACTATTGATTTTGGTATTATGGTATGTGATATAAATATTGTTATGACATTGTTTTACTGTTATTCATTACATATTACTAATTGTTATTTGTTTTAATATTTAATATCTCGTTTTTATATTTATCAATATTATTATAACTTTTATTATTGTTATTTTAATATTATTATATGTTAAATTATTATTATATGATACATAAATATTAACCTTATCATTGTAACTATTTTTGTTATTAAAATTGTCGTTGTTATATTTTGTTTTAATCTTATCATTATATTATTGTAATGTTATTATTACACAATTAGTGTTTACTTTACATTAGTACTAGTACTATTTGTAAATATCCATGAAATGTCATCTTTTTTCAAAATATATATTGTTATTGTTGTTGTTAAGGTTATATCTTTGCTGAAATAAAAGTTATTGCATTTTTAAAATGTGCAATATAGGACCTATAATATCACCTTAAATCACCTTATAATATCACCTTAAATCCACCTTATAATAGGGGATAAAATCTTTTTTAACACAGTGTCTATAGTTTTTAACAAAAAAAAAGGAAACTTTAAAAATCCTTAAAAAAAAAAAAAGCAATGTTATTTATTATAAACTTACCATACCATCGTAGATAAAAACTTTGCAGACTTGTGTCTTCGCAAACTTGTGCTTTAAAACTTTGCACACTTGTCTGCTTAAAAAAATGAAATTGGCGGGAGAAGCAGCGTTGAAAGAATATACACGCATTAATAAGCATATATATGTATGTTTTAAACATATATTTTTATTATTTCTGGTTATGCGGCCTACGAGACAAAATTGTTTCGGACTCAACGTAATTATAAGTTTTAAAATAAATTAAAATTGAGAGTCATCTCAGGAAATAGCCGCTTCTAGACCTTTTTAGTTCTGCCTTTGCTTTAGTGTTGCGTTCAAACGTCTGTAAGTGTCAACGTCTTTAGCATATGTTGAGTTTGCTGGTAGTATATGAAACAATTGTGTATAATAAGTGTATAAAAATGAGAAAACTTTTGATTTTTATTTTAACAATTAGAAACTTTTTTGCTATATTATAATTTTGTTTGCTGTAAATAATGCTATGGTTATTATAGATATATACTTTAATAAAATACTGCTATAAATGTTGCTATAAATATTGCTTTAAATAAAAAAAGTGCTATAAAGAAAAATGTTGCTATAAATACAGTAAGATCAAAAAATGTTCAAAATTTATTAGGGTAGGTCTTTAATTCTCCATAAGGACACTAATAACAGCGCTCTAAAGCACTGAGCTATCACTGATATGCGTTTAGGAGAAAAGCAAACCTAGTTATATATCTCTCATAAGCTCTAGGTGTGCGGAAAAGATGTGCATGTTCATTTTTTTGCTCTTGAAGCAACTTTTAAAAATGAATTATTTTACCTAAAAGTAGTGAAGTAAACAAATAATAGGTATAGATATAAATAATGTGGAATAAAAAAGTATAAGTATAAGAGTAGGTTTGGTAAAGACTCGTATTTTATGGGTCCGGAAAGCTAAGATATGTGTATAAGGAAAAAGTAAAGAAAAGTTCAGTGTGGAATAGACTTACAAAGACCCGTATTTTTACGGGTCTGATCAGCCACTATTAGATTATTTTTAAATTAATCTAGTTTTAATAACGCGTGAACAGAGAATTAAGCTAAAGAGCTAAATATATATTGTTTTATTTTTTTAGCACAATGATTAACGAATTATTCGTTCTTTCAAAATATAATTATTCGTTCTTTCAAAATTCAAATATTGTAATATTCAAATAGTGTAACTTTGAATTCAAAACTTTATTTTGATTTTAAAATTTTTATTATAAGTTTTTTATTTAAAACTTTTCTAACTAATCCATAACTAAAAAAATTCTAACTCTTTGCCAAGTAACTCAAAATCTTTTCCAGGTGACTCTTCTCAAAACAATTATTGATTCGTGAGATTTATCTGCAATATTTGTTGGTTAATTAAGCAAGATTGGTTGTTGTGTTGCACACATTCATTGCTTCAAATTTTAAATTTTCGATAAAATGCTAATTTTGCTGCTCTTTTCTTTTTTGTGCCAAGAGAAACAGTTATCTGTTTCCTTTGGCACTGTGAACATTTGCATAACTGCTGAAAATTTTCCGCAAGCAGTATTTGTAGCAGGAAGCTGAAAGTATTTCGCTGCTATTTTTGATAATTCAGTATGTGAACATACTCCCTTCTACCAGTTTGGAGCAAATGTTAGTATGAGATAAGATTACAGCAGTTGAATGCATAACTTTGCGTGCATCAAACTGTTAAATCAATTTAGATATTGCATATACAGCTTTACTTGGTTTAATAAAAATAAATAAAAGTCACTAATGATTTAGCTGTTTGTTCCTTATTTAAGTATCTTCTTTGGTACTTGGGGTCAAGTAGATTATGAATTTTATAGCAGCCATACAAATTTTTCAAAAGGAAATTATTTTTCTATTAGCAAATAGTTTTTTCATTTCTTTTTCCTCTCTTTTTGTTAAAGGGACAGCTTATTATGTCTTGAATAATACTGTTTTCTAAATTATTAAGATTTCAGCTATAGATAACAAAATTAGGGTGTCAGCTTCTGCTGTCATAATTGCATCAGCTAATGGTGGTAGAAACTTTAAAAATCCTTGAACCTCATCCAATAACAAACTTATTTTATTTTGTAGAATTTGTTAAACATTGTGCAAAGATGGCCATATATTTAAAAGACTGTTTAATTTTCTGTCGGCACGCCGCAGTGAAACCCCACCTATTACTAAATAGATTTTAACCATATTCTAATTTTATAAATAAATTTTGGAAATATAACAGATTACTATATAACACTATGCTTCAATAAACTGTTTAAATAACAATAACATGGTTTTTGTCGGTAGTTTTAATAAAATGTGTGAAACAACTGTTGGTTTTTGAATTACTTTAAATATTGCACCTAATATGTGAGAGTTTTGATTTCATTTACAATACCTGTGATACACACTAAGAGTATTAGTAATATATTCTCAAAGGGCAGGGATTTTTATAAAATCATTTAAAAGCAAATCTTTAAAAGCAAAAAACGAGACATCCAAAATAAGTGAGAAAAGGATTTTTAATAATTTACATGCGTTTTTCATGCTTTCATCTTATTAGGATTAATATAAATTATATTGTGCGTATTTAATCTGCTATGTATTAGGATTAATTTCTTATTTTATCATTAGGATATTATCTTAGGATTAATTAGGACTAATTTTTTTTAATTTATTTTTTTATTATCACGATTAATTTCTTTTAACCCCTTAAAGGGATTAATTTGTTTTTAAATTGAGCGTATTTCATCTGCTATGTATCACCAAAATGACTTATTAACCTAAAAATTGTTGCTTTCGTGTAACTGCTTTATAAACTGTTTAGTTATAAAATTAGAAAAAGTTTTGAATGTAAAGGACTATGTTAAGAGTGAAGAAAGAGTTAAAAATATTTTTTAAAAAGTATTTATTATTTATTCTTGAAAGTAAATATATATCTATGTAAACTTGATATATTTCAAATTAAAAATTATTGCCTCAAAACTTTTATTTTTTAGGGCAGTGATTTCCATAAAATATCCAATTTTGAAAATCTCAAAACAAAGTTTATAACTGCTTCATTTCTGCAAAATGTTAATAAATTTCTACTTCTAATTTTTCAATTATTTATCAATATAGTGGTATTTTTGTTTAAATTTTCACCTTACATATCTCCATCACATATATGCCCCTCAAAACCTTCAGTTGCAATTTTCCAGTATTTATTATCAATTAAACTTATAGGTGACTCACTTGCGTAAATAGCTCTGGATAGATCTGCACTAATTGATGACACTATTATTGTCAAACAAACAATTAAAAACAAATACAGTATCAAAAGAAATATGTTCATACCTTTTCACATTGTTTCATACTATTAAACATTGAACAGGTTTTACCACTTTTAGAAATTGGTTCTAAATGTTTTAAATCGCCTGAAATAAGAAATGTAGTTAGGGTTTGGGAAAACCCGGCATTTTTAGACCCGACGAGTCCGAGTCGAGTCTAAGAATATTTATCTGGTTTGGTTCCGGGTCCAAAACTTTTTTTTAACTTGCAATTCTAACAATAGCATAAAAGGATTTTTTGTTCTCACGCCGATTTTTGAAAATGGATTTAGTATATGTTAAGGTAAATAAAACATCTTTTAGCCAGTTCAACGTCTAACGTAAATATATTATTCTAAACTTTTATTATAATCTTACCTAATAACTATCAAATAAACTTAACATTACTTTTTTAAAAATATCGCATTTTATAAAATGCAAAAATAAACTCAACTCAATTAAAATAGTTGCAAGTGTTTAATACAAAACAGAGCAATTATTTTTACTTAAAAAATAAAACTTTAAAAAAACTAATGCACTTAATAAATTGTACGATAATCTAGAACGAACTCTTGTACAATAGTTGGATGCTACAGAAAATGTTCGTTCGGAATTTGTTGATGTTGGTTTTATCGTCATTAACGTTTGATACAATTTTTCTAAATATACAGATTTTTTTTTAGTTTTTGAAAGTTATTAAAATTCTTTTTTAATATTAGCTAATTTATCTCCGCAACTTGGCAAAATTGGACATTTTGCACTTTCTAATATTTTATGTAGTTCTTCCTCCAGTGTTAATGGTAGTGTGTTTCCTGTAGTATTTTTGTTATTTTCAGCTGAATGCCCCTGTTCATGCGTGCTTTGCTGTTCTTCATCCTCACCAAATAATCTCTTCAGTAAATCTGTTGTAAATAATTGTATTTTCTTTGAAAGCATAGTACCATTTACAAGAGAATCGAATAGCTCTTCTATTTCTTGGTATTTACGGCTATATATTCGAGTTTTCATCGTCATTAGTAGCTCTCTACTTAAATTACCATTGGATTCTTTACATATTCTTAACATAAAATCAATTGCTAATCGGGCTGTTGCAAGATTAGCATCGTCTCTGCTAATAGCTAGAACAGTTAATTTAATAGGCTTTAGAGTATTTTCCAATTCATTTAGTAATTCAATATTATTATTTTCTATTAAATGTATACTTCCAATATCTTGCAGAGCTTCTTTAATGATATAAAATAATTTTGAAAATCTAGATATCATTTCGATCATTGATTTCCAACAAGTTCTTACGTCTAACAGTACCTGAAGTTCACTTCCTAAAACTATTTTGATCTTTTCTTGCAAAATATTATTTCTCACAGAAGAACTTTAAAAAAATTTAACAATTATACGAACACTTATATTTTCTTCTACAATGCCTAAATTTGTTAATTCAACTTGTCCGTACTCTTCGACGTCACCGTCGCTCTCGTCAGAATAATAACTTTCATTTTGATCATCATTAATATCATCTTGACCATTCCTACCTCCATCAACGTCTTCCTCATTTTGCAGGACGATAATACATTTCTTTTTATATAGTACATCACAAACAGCTAAGTGTATAGTGTGATACAAACACAAATTATAGAGGCTAGGAGATTCTCGTCCAAATTCATTACACTTGCACCGTCGCCGGTTGAACCAGCTATATATAGCTATATATTTTTTTACATACGCGCTAAAAGAATTAACTTGTTATATTCAATCTTTCTAATCAAAAGTTTTTATATTAGCAAATGCTTTTAAAACATTTGCTAATATAGAAACATATTATATTAGCAAATCCTTTAGAGCATTCGCTTATATATAAAAATATTCGATCAGAAAAAATTTGAGTTATAAAGTTGATTCTTTTGGTGTGTATTCGGATATACATGGAAACATACATAAACTTGAATGTTCTCAAAACATCTAAAAAAACCGTGGCCAACTTTAACTTTAAGTTAGATTCACAAACCCTACTACTATATTTTTCTAGAAAGGTAGGGATCCAGCTCGACGACGCACCGCTGCCTACGAAACAAGGCAAAACATTCAAACTACGAGACTCGCTGAGCCTTAAACCGGGTATCGAATCCGGGTATTTACCCCCAGACTCGCCGAGTACGGGTACCCGGAACCGAAAAACCCTAAATGTAGCAAATTTTCAGATTTTGTTCTGTTCCTGGGTTAAAAATGTTTATTCCTAACCCGTTAGGTCCATAACAGAAAGGAAATTTCCGTTATTTCAGAAAACTTTTGGTTCTGTGACCGGAACATTGAAATTCGAAATGTCGCGTGTTTTCAAGAAATTTCTCTATTTGCTTTCATTGAGTTCCTTCAATATTATTCCTGAACTGCTAGAGTTCTCCAGATGTTTCTATAATTCTCCTAAAAAATCTAGAACGATCAAGAAACTTCCAAAGCTTTCGAAAAAATTTTAGAACTTTCTAGAGCGTTCTTTAACGTACCAAAAATGGCTGTACAAGTATAAAAGCACAGGTGTCTCGAAGATTCCAATTCGTGTTATTGCAGGCTTTAAAGGATAACGATTCGTAGTTGAAGAGGGTTTACTTATTTAATATGTCATTAAGAAGTTGTTTGCATCCAGCTGATTCATTCGAATACGTGTGCGCGCAATTCATAAATGCAAGAGCGAATAAGTACTTGTTATTCTTTGAGACCAAGTCATATCTTGGGCACCGCATTTCACATGCAAATATTGCAAAAAAACACTTGTAGTAAACTTTCTTCTTGCTTCATTGTGTTTTAATTTATTTGCGTAAAATGTCAATGCTTTAGATTTACTTCATTTCAAGGAGTTTTAATTTAAAAATTTTTTGTCATAAAGTTGTGCACTGTTGGCAAATACGTCCCATCTTGAAATCGTTGCATACTTTAAAACTTCCTGTCCTCAATTATTATAATTCTTATGTATAATTATGTGCTATGTTACAGTTTGGTACAGAGAGAAGCGAACCATGAAGTTTGCTATCCCTCAAATTTGGCGAGAGCCAACGGACTCAAGCAACTGGTATTTCTGGATGGTAAACCCAAAAAACTTTTGTACCTGCAAAAACTCCCCTTAGATCGAACATACCTACTTCCATCGCCCCAGTTCCGCACACCCCCGATCTGTCTGTTTCGACTTCTCCTAGGCGGCATCGGTCATCTTCTGAAGATAGCAGCATAAGGGGCGGATCCAGCATTTTTTGGTCTTGAAGATTTTTTTTTTGTTCAACATCTTTGCTTCCAACAAAGCTGCAAGCAACCACTAATTAGAGTTAAAAGTTACTGGAAGAAAAAAAATTAAAATTGTAGAGCAAGATAACGATTGACAGACCACTTAAAAGATTTCAAATTATTTGAATCAGTAAAGCAAGATAAAAGAAGCAAATTCCAAAGAACTGATGCTCGAGGAAAAAAAATAGACAAGTAAGAATGTTTGGAGCACTTAGGAATAGTCACAGTGAAAAACGAAATTATTAATTAAATGACGAGTAACACGAAAATAAAATTTAGCAGATGGCACAAGAGACACTAGCTCTTTAGAGCAGTGCCCATTATAGTATTTGTAGAAAAGAGAAAAAGAAGCAACATTACGGCAATGTGATAATGGTTAGAGGCTGGCTGCAAGAGCAGGTCCAACTATGTTAACAATGCGTTTTGCACCTCGTCTTATAGAGAAAGGGCATTATTAGATGATCCGCCTCAGATATGGCAACAGTATTCCATTTATGTCCGGCAGTGTCGAGCTCGATAAAGAAATGCAACTTTAGCCGATGCTAATTTTGCAACAGATTTGATATATGGTTTCCGAGAAAGATCAGAAGTAAGAGTTAATCCTAGAAGATGAAGAGTGGATGACTCATCGAGTGCATTACCGTTCATAAATATAGGAAGATCTAACCTCCAGACATGGAGCTTAAATATAGGAAGATATCTAACCTCCAGACATGGAGCAAGCTCCAAACATTTAAATGTATATACTTATGTCAAGTAAGGATGCTTTGCAAAAATTTGCGATGATTGGAGCCTGGGATCAAAAAGCAACAAATTTTTGCCCCATTCTCTGCCCTTAACGTGATAGTAAGAATTTGATAAAATACTTTTTGGACTTTTCTCAACTAGACTTATATTTACTGATAAATTTTAAGTTTCATTGTATTATCTTTCTGCCTTTGAAAATTATGACCATGCAAAGTTTAAAACCCCCTCAATTTGGGGGTTACAAATATTAAATGGACATATTTATTTTATTTCAAAGACAAAAAAACGCTAAATCCACCCTGAGCAGCATGTCTAGTAGCGAGGCAGATACTGGAGATATCGACTACGATTCCGCAGATGAAGTTAGGGGTAGAATTCCGGACTTCCCTAACCAGAAAGGCGTTAAAAATTTAATAAGGAATTTCGGGCTTACGAAATCAAATGCTGAGCTTCTGATATCCAGACTCAAACAGTGGAACTTGGGAGGTGATAGCGTACAAGTCACGGATCAGAGAATGCGGCATCAATTATTCAACCTCTTCAGTTAGCGTGATGAGCTCTGCTTCTGCAACGATGTTTTCGACTAATTCCAGGCTATAGGTATTGCATGTAATCCTATTGAAAGGCGTCTATTTATAGACAGTTCAAGCCGTGTTGCGCTACAGTGCAAACAACTACCCGTCTCTTCTAATGGCCCACTCTGTGCGTCTGAAAGAGGACTATACCAGTTTCAAAATGTTGCTGAGTGTGGCTCATATTTGCTTTTTCCTTTGAACTTGACCTCATTAGGAGTTGCGTCGGGATTAAAAGTATAATATCCTGCGTTGTCCAAAAAAAAATTTTTTGCTCAACGGAAAATACGATTCGTCGTTAATTATCACAAACTTTTTCCAGAAAAACACAACCAATTTTTGGCGATTAGGACGCGTATCAGCGTTATGAGCCAATGTTTTCATTGATAATTTTGGATATATACTGCTGAGAAACCATGGGCGCCGGCATGATTTTTTTACAAGGTGGGGCAAATTAAAATTCAACAGTGATATTTTAAAAACTACATAAATGCATCAATTAATCAACTCATTTTATTAGACCAGTGACAACAGAAAATTGAAGAATATGTAAAATAAAAGCACAAGAATTGAATCATTGTTATTCAGTAAATAGAAATTGTAGTCGTCTGCGTTCACTGCCAAACTTATTTACAATTTGTTTATAAATTCAGATTTTCTGGAGCGTATTTTTTCATGATGCACGCTCAGCATGCTAAGTCGAGACAAACGCTCATTGGACATGGTTGATCGTAGCCAAGTCTTCACGCACCGCAACGTACTAAATGATCTTTCTACAGTACATGTTGTTGTTGGCAGTGTTATTAAAATAAGCAAAGCTTCACGAACTGTAGGGTAGAATACAGTCCTTGGTTGTAAATCTGTGAATTCGTTTATTGTGTTTTGAAAAGATTAAATCGCCCAAAAATCAACCAAATTACACTATCGAGTTTAAAGTTATCAATTTTGCATACTTCATTGACAGTTGACATTTTCGTAATGAAATTTTCACGAGTTAAAGTTCTCATCTTTGCAGGATGAAGTTAACAAACCTTAAATTGAGCAATGTTATCTTCTGAGAACCGCGTTTGAAGCGAGTCGATTAATGAATCAAAAGTATTCTTCGACATCCGTTGCTCCACAATTGTTTTGGTATAACTGCCTTGAACATTGTCTTAGTGGCGTTAGTTAAATGTTCAACTTTCCAAACAACTGGATCACTCTCTTGTAGATATTTGCACTGAAATGCATATCTGCCTTGTTACGGTGTAGATTTATAACCAAGAGCAATTCGTGAATGTGCCTCTGTAGTTGTGGAAGGTCTAGTTGAACGGCTTGAAGTGCTTGAGTACAGGGTTTCAGGAGAGCTGAGCAAAATGAAATGATAATTACATCAAATAAAAAAGTTGTTGAGCTTGGTGCTAACAACAACTGATGTGCCGATTGACGTGTGTTTCCGTTTGCTTCGTTAGAAAACACATCCAATTGGGTAAAAATTTGGTCATTTATTACATAAACACTCGTATGCTCTTTTACTTTGAAGTCCATAGTGTCTCGCAGAGAAGAGGAATGTTGGGTATCATTGACCTTCTCTAAGGACTTTTCTCACGGAAAAACGCAATAATTGACTTGATAGTACCAATTGTATTGCGAATTTGCGGAATGCACTCAGATCATTTACAACCAAGTTCAGTTTATGTGATGAGCAATGAACAAAAGCCGCCTTTTGGATATTTCATTCTTATTCTTGATTGGACGCCGTTATCCTTTTCTGCCATGGTTGAGCAACTATGGTATCCTTGACCTAACAGACGAATTACATTGAGACCTAACAATAAACACTTGCTTAATATGGCGTCGGAAATTGAAACTGCAGACGTCGTTCAGTGGAACAAATCCAAGGACTTCTCGAATCATTTGCTCATGTGTTAGGTTGACAACGCGTATTCCAATGGATAATTGTTCTGCCCTTGAAATATCGGCTGTTTCATCAGCTATTACTGAGAATCCAATGGAGTTGTTTGCAGCTGACGCAATATTATTTACCAGAATCTGTTCAGATATTTTGATCAATTCTTTTTCGGTTTGATTTGATGTATATTTTGCATTCTTTGCAGCAGTATTTAGGTGATTTTTTATAATCTTATCACCAGCCTCGATTTGAAAGTTCAATAGCTGATGTATATTTCCTTTACTTCCTTCTTTCTTCGCAGAGTCAAATCATTTGTTCCACACAACAAAATCGTTGAAAGGATAAAAAAGAGCGTCTGTGTGTTTGCTTCAACAATGCGTTTTACAGAATCATCAAGCTGACATACAGTTTCATTGTTTGGATTTCTTCTCACTGCCATGAAGTTTTCAACATCATGTTGAGAACACATATGCCATGACATGTGATTCCGAGCACATTCGTTAAAATCCTTATATTTTCTAAAGGCTGTAATAATAAATGCACCTTGAAAACCTCGATGTAATTTTTGTGGGAAAAGAACGCAAATATACAAACAGCATCTTTTAGTTTTGAAAAGTACGCCAGCCAAGGAGCATATTGAACCAACCATGCATGTTTAAACCGTCGCTTTCCAGCTTCATGTTCTGGCACATCTTTTTTGAAATCATAAGTTTCATGGGGCTTGAATGGTTTGGTTAGTATATGATACTTGAGATCATCATTTATTCTAGCTGTTGCCTGAATATAAAGTCCAACATTGAAAACTGAGTTATTGTTATCATTTTTACATTCTGATGATTTATCTGCAATCATAATTTCTGACGTTTTCTACATGTTTCCGTTGCATGCATCAACATCTTATTGCTGTCTTACATCACAATGGCTTTCACTTGGTGCCACTTTCGGTTGAGGAATAGTTATGTGTCCCTGTGATTTTTGGAATCATCTGTAGTTGCAACACGTTTAAAATTGAAGTGATCCAAAACATTGCTACTTTGTTGTTTTTTAGACATTTTTTTCAGTATTCTGAAAAAAAAAGTATTGTAAAAACCTAAATTTGGAACAGTCCACCATAATTAAATAAGTTGAAAAAAGTTGATCTCAAAAAAAATTTTTTATATCAATCATATATATTTCGGAATAAGTATTTAACATTCATGTTTGTTTACAATTAGTTAAAAAACTAATGTGAAGTAAAACACCAAATAATGCTAAATTATATAATAATATAATGATTAGTTAACAAAAACATTAAATGATTTATTAAATAAAAATTGACATATTCCAAAAACCAAAACAAAAATTAAAATACAGCAGGCTAATGCAAGCTATTTAGCTAGCAAAAAACACAACACAAAAAACATTTAGCTAGCAAAAAACACAAGATAATGGTGTTATTAAAATGAATATAACACAATAAGTTGGAAAAAAATAAATAGAAATACAATACAAACAAGAAACATTTTGCCAACAAAAAACAACAGCATAAAAAAGTAAATAAAACTGACTCTTTTTGACTCTGAAAATTTGATCACTGTATTCAATTCTTTTTCGTTAGTTCGAAGTTTTGTTTGTTTGCGTAAGAACTTTGTTATTGTAATTCAATTTTTTTATTTATTATTATTATTATTTCCTTTATTTTCCTTTTTTTTCTTCCTCTTTTCTTATTGGTTTCTATACTTCTCCTTTATCTATTGTTGTTTTCTGTTTATTCCTTTTTTATTTTTATATGATCTATTTCTGTCTTTTTTTTTTTTAAACTTTCATTCAAACATCTTTTTTTAAAATATAAAATATGCCTTCATAAAAAAGCTATTCCCTTCCACCATTGTGGAAGTCATTGCATTTGATAGTAATGTTTTGTTTAAACTGTAGTCATTTACATTACGGTGAGTAAACTATAATGAGTTAAATTGATGAGATATCGAAATGAAATCTTTTAACAGTTAAAAGAAATTTTGTGAATATTAAAATTTGTTATATTGCTTTTCAAGGAGGGCAACTGCCCTCCTTACCCCTTGCCCTTGCCTGCCGGCGCCAATGTGAGAAACCTTGAATATTTTTGGCTAAGCTACGCTATGAAACACTATTCTTTTTACCAATCAATTTTTTTAGGCGTATCATCCGTTTATTAGGCATTTTTTGCAGTGCGACATCTTCATTCGTTGCAGTATATCATACATCGTTGATTTGGGATTTTCTATGCGAAAACGATTAAGAATAAGCATTTTGTTCTCTTTTGAATGTAAATCCAAAAAGCGTACACTCGTTTACTAAGTGCCTTTTGATTATATGATCTTTTAGACATGTTTAATTAGGTTCTGAAAAAAAAGAGGTCGTAAAGAAATTTGCAACATAGTTGGTAGGATTATAAAATTAGAAAACATTTGTAAAAATATAAATTAAAACTACTTAACTTGGCCGCTTTAGAAAATATAGTCTTTGTCAAAATTATCTACTTTAAAGTCTTAACTTTTCATAAGTGTCTTATTTTTTCTAAAACCTCTTTTTTTGGATAGTTCTGTCTTAAAAATAGTTTTTTTTATTAACTTGTTTTATAATAAAAAAAATGTAAACCTTCTCCACTTTGGATAAAATCTGAAAATTGCTAAAAAACGCCAAAATGAAGGTAAACGCCTTATTTTTCTATTCGTCAGCGAGTCTTTACAGGTTAGTTTTCTGATTCGCCGCTATTGTCTGCATAAAGCGGGCAAAATATAAGCAACTTGTTTCTATTTGAAACTTAAATACATCTACAAATATATTGCCCATTTTTCAAATTTTCAGCCATTTTGAGATCCTTGTAAATTTTTCTAACACATGTAAGATTATTATCATATACGAGCATTAGACCCACTTATTTAAAATAGCAAAGATTTTTAACTTGAGTTCACACAAAAATGTAAAAATTTTTAAATAACCCCATTTTTCAATTATTGTGGGTCGAATGCATTATTGGAAATCAGCACCCCTTCAACTTGTTTACTGGCCCATATAAGGGGTGAAAGTTATTTCTTAACATAAAGAAATATATGATTGGTTGCTCCTCTTTAATCTACAGTCATGACAAAAGTTTGCGACCACTGCAATTTTTTACAAAAAACACTTCAAATTTAGAAAAACAGGTAGTAAATTAGAAATCAGGACATATATTTCTAATGTTTATTCACACTATACAGGTTAAACAGCTTGTCTATTCATATTTTAATATTTACAATGAAATCCTTTATTTTTAAGGATATTTTCAATACGCCCTGGCATCGATTCACACAGTTTCTTGCAATAGTCCGGCGTAATCTCCTGCACCCACACGCGTTTAATCCAGTTAATGAGGTCATCTTCAGAACTTGGGCTATGTGCAGCAATCTTCTACTTCATTAGAGTCCAAACATTCTCAATAATATTGAGATCTGGACTGTTGCCTGGCCAAGGTTCCAGTAGCGGGATGTTTTCATAACGCAGCCAGTCCTTAACAGCCTTGGTACCATGACAAGGTGCGCCATCATGCTGGAAATAAGTGATGCCATGTATTGGTTCAAATGGTGGCAGCTTATCCATCAGTATACTCAAGTAAACAGCACCATTGATCGTTGTATTTTTAGGCAAAATTCAAATGTTGACACTACCAGAGACTGCTCTCCAAACCATAACTTTTGGAGCCTGTTTGACTGTTGGTATAACGTACTTTGGATTATGCATCTGATTTGGTGGGCGTCTGACATGTCTACAAAATGAGTAGAATTGCGTGAATGTTGTCTCATCTGAAAACATCGCTTGTTTCCACTGGGCTGGTGTCCACTGCCTGTACTTCTGACAAAAGGCTATGCGATCGCGAATATTCTTTGGTGAAAGCTTCGGCTTCCGTGCTGGTTGGTAAGATTTCAAACCTGCATCAAATAATCGTCTGCGTATTGTCCGACTGTTTGGTTTCTTGGATGGTGATCTAATGGCACTTGAGGATGCCTCTAATGGCACTTGAGGATGCTCTTGGTGATTTTTTTGCTGCCTTTATTATAGCATTATCCATACGGTTGCTTGTAACCTTTGGGCGCCCAGCGCGTGAACGGGATTTAAAACTTTTCAGCTCTTGATTTCTCTTTACAGTAGCTACAACAGTGGAATGTGAAATACCAAGCTTTTTGGCTATCTGTCTTTAAGAAATGCTCTCTTTATACAAAAAAACGGCCTGAGCTCGCTTTTCAGATGTCAGTTCTTTACCACGTACCATTTTAACTAGCACTGCTTCAAATAAGGTCTCCGTAATATAAAATGTTCCAAAATATTTCAGTTATATCCTAAAATAAACATGTAAACATCAATTTTAGACTCTAATTGACAATTAGCACAAATTGGTACAAAATTGTAGCACTAAAGTAGCCCAAAAGCAATTCAGAGTAGAATACATTAAAAAATATGCAAAAATCTCAGTGGTCGCAAACTTTTGTTCATGACTGTAGTCTATATAGAAGATAGGAGCACGAACAAAGGGGCATTAAATGTCTAGAGACCTTTATTATTGTTTAAATCTATACTTTAAACAAAATTTACACAATTAAGTAGTATTATATCTCTCTATAGTATTAAGTTAAAAATTATTTATATCTACCAAAATAACGCTAAACAGTTTTTTCAAAGACATAAAATATAGGAGGTACATAGAATTCTATAATTTAAAAAAATTAAAAAAGTTTAATAAAGAAAAAAGTCAAAACATGTTAAAAACAACTTTATTTATTAGGTTTGGTTTTTAATTTATAATTGATAACTAGATGATAGTTAAAAACAATTATATATGACCATTCATTTATTCATTTTTAATAAAATAGGTGTAAAACCATTAACGAATCCAGGATTTTTTGCTCTTTGTAACCCCCTCAAATGAAGGGGGTTTAAACTTTATATGATCATAATTTTTAAAGGCTGAGAGAAAATACTATGAAACTTATAATTTTTTGATGAATAGAAGTCTAGTTGAGAATAGTACAAAAAATATTTTATCACTTGTTGCCCCTTAGGTTTGGGGTAAGGAGGGGGGTTAAGGTAATAAGTTTTTTTGTTCACAGCCTCCACTTATCGCAATTTTTTGCGAAGCATCATAATTTGACATAATTATAACATACAAATATTTGGAGTTTGCTCCATGTCTGGAAGTTAGCTATCTCAAACATCAAATAATCCTGAATCCGTTACTGATTATAACCCTCTAGTGTTTTGAGCTCAGGCTTATGTAATGTTGCAATAATGTCAATAACTAGATACCAACGGATATATGGTTTTATAGGATATATAAAATAAGTGCCAGCTTTTTGTAAAAAGCTGACACAAATAGAGTAACTTTTAAGATCTGTTATCTTTACAGGAAAAAAATTTTCAAAATAATGCACTAATACCCATATTATATTCAGTAATTTTTGTGTATTAACGCAAGTATCTTCCAGCATGTGAAATGTATCAAACGTGCTGCTCATTAATGTTGCATAAGCTTTTAAGCAGCATGATTGAGGTGATAAATAATGATACGAGCGAGTTCCTTTGATAGCAAGAAATTCTTAAATTGTTTAGCAATTACTTTGTGTGTGTATTATCAGCTAAGAATGTAGAGAAATCTAAAACTAAATTTAGATAAATGCGAAAACATTGTTTTAAAAACATATTTACCAAGGCCTTGTTTTAGAGAATCATTTTCTATACAAATTTTTTTAAAAGGCTTTAAAGCAAAAATTTCAGCATATGTTTTGTTAGTATTGACTTTTATAATTAAGAATATTATGAGCCATTTTCTTTATTTTTTATTAGAAGTCCATTATGGTTTAAGATAGAAACATCAAATAAAAATAAAATCACAACCCAATAGTACATAAGTCAGACAATAAAATGCTATATACCTGATGCTTTTAAAGTTTTCATTAGCAACTAAAAACATGTCTTTCGGTGTCAAAGTTTGATTTAAAATCGGCCTTTGAAGGGACAGATTATTATTAACCGTTTTCACTGTACCATTTACTCCATCACATGCACTTTTTCTACGTGCTGTACCAAAAATTGCCGATTGGCTCTTAGTTCGTAGTCTTTTTCATAAAAACCAAGGTTTTTCAAATTGAACCTATCATACATTTTTAAAAGGATATCTATTCCTATAGTGGTTATTAATTTACTATCAAATTTGAAAATCATCATTTTCATCAAGTTTGAAAATCATCATCGAGCTGAATAAGGTTTGGTTAAAAATAATTTCTCAAAATTTTTTGAATATCTTGAATTAAAATAATAACTTTATCTATTAATCGATTTTTATACTGGCTGCCTGCACCATCAATGAAATAATGGACCTTGTGAACTTGTGGATATTCTTCTTTTAGAATCTGTATGCTTTTTAAAACATAGCTAAAAACCGCCTTAGTGTGGTGAAGCAGATTGTCAGGTTTAACAAAAATATATTTGCTTTCTAGGAATAGGGTTCCATTTCACATATACAAAAAAAAGATGAAGAGTTTTCTCACATATACAACAAATGGACGAAGAGTTTCCTGCCTTTTTGAAATACATGATAATTGAACTTCATCTTGTATGACAAATAAAATTGTTTTAGCAAAATTCATTTTTATAATACATTCGTTTGCTTTCAGGTTTTCTTTAAGCTGCTTTAAAAAGTATGTCTGAGATTTGCTGACATTATTACGTTTTAAGAGTTCATATAAGTTGTTTGTTAATACTTCTAGAAATTCATCAGGATTTTTAACTGTTTTTTCTAAGGAGCATCTATCAGTTTTCAGCCATTGTTTATAAATTATTTCATTTGCTAAATTCCCTAACAGATCATTAATTTTTTTTCAATTTCTTTCTTTTCTGGGATATTTCTTGCACTCATGAAACATACATGCTTTGTTTTCTAATGAACATTTTTTGATGAACATGAACATTTTCTAAGGAACAGCTAAGGCCATCAGATCTTTTGACTTTGATTCATTTGTTAATGCTTTACCATAAGATTTGTGTTTTAATGGTGAACACAAACACAGACTGTGTTTGCAGATTTTACAGCAATTACACAATAACACAAGCACTCAAAAGAGCAATGATATCAATGCAATTTTAACTATATTATTAGATTTTAATTCTTCTATTCATTTCTGGTAAAATTCTAAAAGACTACATATTAGGAGTCGCTTCTGCATGTGCTGTTTACAATCAACTTTTTTTATGCTTGTATAATTCTTTACTCCTGGCATTACTCTATTATTACTTCAAGTCAAATTTTTTCGGATTTCTTATGTCAGTTGACTTTATACCGAGGATTCCTTTAACATTCTGCAAAGCTCTAGCTTTCTTCGCCATATATTGAGTTGTTTTAAGTTCATTTATTGTTTCCTCAATGGTTCAATGGAAAGAATCTAGAGTGAGCGGGTTTTTTTTGTGTGAAATGATAATCTCATTATCAAACTTTTGTTTTTTCTGTTTTATAAGGATAATCTAAAGAGGAACTTTTAGGCGAAGTAAATTGTGGTTCTTCTTTTTTAGATGCATTTAACAATAAATATAGCAACTTAACTATCTTTTTACCTTGTTGTCTAATTTTTGCATATTTATGCTTGATGATCTTTTTAATAGGTGTTCAGAGTTGCAGAGTTCAGTTGATTATATCAAAAAAGGGTCATAGCATGACTTATGGTATGTTGAATAGTATTAAAGAAATTATAGACAAATAGCGAGTACAAATTATTTCTGATTTACCTAAAAATATTTATTTTAGAAATGAATTTTTCAGCGTTAGCGTTTGACTACCTTTTAAAGTGAGTCATAAAGACCCAAAGTCTATGATGAAATGAACTGGGATACCTAAGGCATCAGTTGCAAGATATTTAAAGAAAACGAGGGAAGAAATGAGCTTGGAGAGAAAGAAAGGAAGTGCTAGACCAAGAAAACTTAGTTTAAAGGACCAACAACGATTGATTCAATTAACTCAAAAAGATTACACACGATCCGCCCGAGATATTCAAATTGAATTAATCAAAAAAAGGCAGTCCCAAGGTTGCTTCCAGAACCATTACTCGTTATCTTAACCGAAGTGGGTACTTCAGTTTTGTTCCCAAAATTCAACCCTTATTGACTCCTGTTCAACAATAAAATAGGGTAAAACGGTGCGAAGAACACCTAAGAACGAGATGGAATCAACGGTTATTTAGTGACGAGAGTTGTTTCGAGTTATTTTGAACTCGAGAAGGTCGATAGGCAAAGAAACGACCGAAAATTGGCAAACCAAAGTTCAAACAGAGTCTCATGGTTTGGGGGCGATTAGTTCCAAAGGTAAAACATCATTCCTTATAATCAAGGGCACTGTGAATAGTGAAAAATACACAGAAATACTTTCTGAAGCTAAGTCTAAAAAATCTTTTTCCAACGAGTTTTACATTTCAACAGGATGGGGCGACGAGCCACACTTCAAAATCAGTTTCTGAGTGGTTTACAGAACATAAATGGAAAATTTCTTTTAGGGCCGTTAATTCATCGGATTTAAACCTCATTGAAAATGTGTGGGGTTTAATGAAAAAAGTAGTAGAAAAAAAAAACCAAAAAATTTAAATGATTTTGAGATGCCGTTCAAGAAGTTTGGAACGGACTTTCCTTAGATTATTTGAAGTCATTAATTGACGTTACGAACCGTCGTGTTCAAAAATGCATAGAAATCCAAGGACACGTGACCGGATATTGATCAATATATTATTTTAAAAAGTAGGCCTTACTCTTTTTTTTTATTGAACAATTTTATTAATCATTTATTATTTTGAAAACAAAACTTATAAAACTTGGTCTTATTTTTTTTGTCCGCAATTTACTAAAGAGTAATTATTCAAGAAAAATATGAAATCATTGTTTTAATGGTTTAATTCATCTTATTCTGCTTCTTATTTCTGTTAATGCCTGAAACCACGCTTTAATTGTGAATTATTAGCAATTTAATCACCTATAATAAAGTAAAATTTAGAACTTTCAATAGTAGGATAAGCTAAAAAAATGTTTAAATTATTACATTTGAACAAAACTTCAGGGCACTAAATAGTTACAATCCTTTTATTGTACCCCTATCCAGTATAGAGCCCGTATCAAGGAGGAGGCAACCAACTATATCTTTTTTTTTATTAAGAAATAACCTTTAATTAGTTGCGCCCTTCATATGTGCTAATGAGCAAGTTGGAGGGGCGTTGATTTCCGATAATGCGTTTAATCCTTGTTAACTGAAAAATAGGGTTAATTAAAGATGTTATCATTTTTTTTTTGTCAACACAAATTGAAAACCTTTGTAATTTTAGATAGTTGGGTCTTATGGAGTTGTATGCTACAACCCTCGGAATTAGGGTCGGCATTCGGCAATGCCGACCTAAAAGTATTTGAGATCGGCAAAATTTTGCCGACCTCGTTTTAATGTTTTATGGTTAGACCTTTGTATCAAATAATTTTTGTCAACCTAATGCCGCCCTCGAAAAAAGTAAGGTCGGCAAATTATTGCCGACCTCTTTTTTTCTAATTCCGATGGTTGATGTTATTGTTTTTAGATCAACACAGTGTGTTATAAAAATTTCAAATATCTCAAAATGGCTGAAAATTTGACTTTTTAGGTAAATGAGCAATATATTTTTTAAATATATTTGAGTTATAAACAGAATCAAGTTGCTTATATTTTGCCCATTTATTTCAGACAATAGCAGCTCATCAGAAAATAACATATAAATATCTTGTTAACAAATAAAAAAATACTACGGTGGGCTTCATTTTAGTGTTTTTCAGCAATTTTTAAATTTTTCCAAAGTTAAGGAGGTTAACATTTTTTTGTAATATAAAACAAGTTAATGAAAACCACTATTTTTGAGACAGAACTATCCATATAAAAGTTTTAGAAAAAATGAAACACTTGTTGAAAATTAGAAAATAGTTATAAGGTTTTAATTTAGTTTTTAATTTGCATTTTGTAAATTGAGGGGAGCTACTTTATAGTATTTATATAGTCGTAATTTCTAAACCGTTGCATTGGATGTCTGAAATTTTAAATTTAACATATCTAAATAATGCAGACAATGATAAGTAAAAATTAGGAATATTAGGAACAATGCCCCACAATAGGGTGTCCCACTTTTAACCTGACCAAAAAAAATTCAAATCCCTGGAATTTATCGCCCACCCCTTTCCTTTTGGTGCCCCTAATATATGAATTAAATAGTAAAAATTGTCCATTTTACATTTATTTTTGTTCCGGAAAAAAAATCTTTCATTTTCGAGTTAATACTTGTACAAACTTGTCGTTTACGACAATTAAAGACAAATAAAGTCAAAATTGACATTAAAATTACATAAAACCACTTTTTTTCTTGTCTTTTCCAAACTCTTTTTGGTTTTTTTGCACCGTTTGCATGGTATCCTGTAGAAGACTTTCTTCTTGACTTTCAACCACAAAATCTTTCACAAGTTTTATATGGCGCTCAGCCCTGTCATTTACTACTGCTAGATTTTCAATCTGATGTTGAAAATGTCTGTAGGAATCATTTTCAAAGTTATCCTTTATCCATGTGTCGATTACTCCCGTAGTTGTTGCTAGGTATGCGAAGAGCAGCCAGGAGTCCGTAATGATAAAGTCGGACAAAACCGACATAGGAACAACATGAGTTAGAGGTTGAGGTTGTTCCTGTTCAAAATCATCAGGTTGTGGACAATTGAAACCTAGCAGCTTCTGAGCTAGTCCAGCACTTTCCTTCAGTTCTAAATGTCTATTTGGTATTGAAAGAATAACTAGCTGTGGGGTCAAGTACCAACTATGACGGACCAGGCTTGTATGAAGCAGCGTTCCCAGGTGACCATACTTGGATATATATAGCTTATTGCTCATCATTTCATTAGGTAGTTAAAAGCATCCAAATCATGTGATAGAGCCTGGGCCGCCAGAAGAGACTTTAATAAGTATGTTCCATAAAATGTGACAATTAAGTCAGTTGACAGTTTGAGCTTATCTTTCTCACTATTATTCAGCTTTAAATTAATCTTATTAAAGCTTAAAGTTAAAGCATAACTTTCTCACTATTATTCAACTTTAAATTAATCTTATTAAAAATTAAAGCTGCATTGTAAGCAAGTATAGACAATCAGCCATGAACTTTGCTTGATGGTGAGCACCTGGTTGTTTGAACTGGAAACCAGGTACATGGCCACCAAGGTAAATGACTATTAGCTCACAAAGAACTTTATAATCTCTCCTTCTAAAGCAATCTTGTTTTAGGGCTGTTATGCAGAAGTTCTTAGTGTCTAATACCCTTCTATGAAAATCAGTACCTACCATATACTCCTCTCTTCCATAATTGAAACCGCAACTAATCAACATTATTTGTCATTTCTCTCATTTCTGGCCAGATTTTTTGAAAATCTTTATATATTGCACGTGATGGAGATTTTCTTGAACCTTGAATATAATCCATTGCATCGGAAATATGCCTTTCAGATATATTGTGCCTTTAAAGATCAATTTTCAAAAGACGCAAAATGTATTAGTTTTTCAACAGTTTAGTGCATCAATTTTTTAAAATATGTTATCAAAATATTTATTTAATTACAGAGCAGCCAAAGCACAGGTCTTTTAAGCACGTGATCCACCAAGAACTTAATTGCCCCCTTGTATTTCCCAGAATTAGAGGCCGTTGTATCTGCACTACAACCAATGATCTGGTACATAATACTCTAATATGTTCATAATACTCTAATATGTTCTTATACTCATAATACTCTAATATGTTCTGAATAGCTATAGCCTGATTCTGCCCTTTAGGTGACTCAATTTCTGGAACTCCTAGCAAGAAATCTAAGAGTTCATTGACCTGGGGGGCTGATATACTGAGAGCAAGCCTTTCTACAGTTTCAGACAATTTTTGGTCAGTTCGATAGTGTTTGACCGTTTTGTATCAAAATGAATGACGACCTTTGAACTCCGAACTTTGTCCAGATTTTCTTCTCTCACTATTCTAGCTTCATTTTCAATCACAATCTTTTTGTTTCTATGTAGACCGCTCTTTGATACAGGAACTGTATTTAGATCAACACCACCAATCTTGAAAATTGAGGACAGAAGTGAAGTTTCAGCTCGAACACTGACCTTGTACCTAGTCAAGAAAGGAACCCACTTGTCAAGAACATCATTTGTTGAAAGCTCCATGTAAACTCCATGTAAACTCCATGTTCACTGATCTTTTTTTTTTTGACAAGGCTCAAATTCACTGTCAGTATCAGTGGCACTTGTACCACTTGAAGATAATTCTCAAAATCTTTCATCCTTTCTATGTCCTCTAAAGATTTTTTCTTTGACATTTCTTATTTTTCTTTTTTATGTTGTTCTTCTCTACGCATACTTTCTATCATATCTAACATTCGTTTTTCCCCATCTATCATTTTTTCTTGATAACGTTTAACTTTTCCAGTGTCAAACTTAACCATTTCACCTTTGAATGCTCTCTTCAGAAACTCAATATCTTCTGTCTTTGCTTGTTTGTCTCTTCCTTTTTGTCATCTCTTATAAATTTTAAGATGTCTGTTTTATAAACAGGAAAAATACAGTTTGTTTTATATTGCTCATCTTTCATCTTGTTTATTTCCATAAGGGTTAGATAATTATTTCCATAAGGGTCTAAGACTACAAAGTTTCTTGTAGCGTTCATAAGATTTCTCAAGCTTGTTATGTAACTACTTGTTATGTAACCCGAAATTTTAAATCAAACCCACCCTTGTCCCAAATACTTAATAGTTCTATCAGAATGCATACTCCAGTAAATTCTCCCATGTTACATTTCGTACACTCCCCTGCAATGCAAAGCATAGACCTTGACATTGTCTTTTGTGCACAGAATAGTTTTGCGTTTTGATTATTCTTACTTGACCTAAGCCAATATATTCGACGACAAACTTCTTCCAGTGTAGGTAGTTTAAACATATAAAAAAGTCTTTATATATTTGTTTCAAAGGTTTTTTTAACTAAAAAAGCGTTTCCAATCATGGCCTACTATAAATACACGGCCGGGTTTGTTGGTTTTTACGGAAAAAATTAGAAGGCCATTTTTTTTTGTTGTTGTTGTTATTATTGAGTTTTCATAGAAAATGCTGGAATAATAAAAATATAAATTATTAAAACAAATAAACAACTGTTTAAAATTCTTATTTGACATTCATTAATCCACTTCGAAAAACAACTTAAGAATTCAAGTTTTTTATTTTCCTCACAACTGCATAACCAATATAGTTATTAGAATATTTATACTTAGAATTCGATGTTAACCACCAACTATTAATAAGGCGTAAAAATTCAGCTGCAGATAAATCTTGTGGAAAATAACTTGTAATGGCAGCTGACGTTGTTTCAAGAAAAACATTCAAAGCAAGAGGAACACTTTGTTTATCATTTCCTGGATGTCAAGTTGGAAATGTGAGTTTATGTGCCTTACGTAAATTAGCACTAGGTTTTTCATCTTTTTCGTAAGTTTTATGGAGAAGATGCCAAGATATTTCACCAGCAGTAACTGAAATAGGATCATAAAGTTCATCGAAATGGAAAACAGGGAATATAAATCGCTTAGAATTAAGTAGATTATTTCGAATATTTTTTAAGAGATGAACACTATCATACATAAGGTAAATTTTTTTTTCTTCGTACACAATAAAATGATCTTCTTCAGATTTACCAGTTCCGAAGCATTTAATCAACTGTCCATATCCTGATACATTTGTCGAATGATTGTCTGCAACTATTGAACGTACATTAAATCCTGCTAATTTCAAAATAGACAAACTTTCTTTAATTTTAAGGAAAACTGTATCTCCATTTATTTTTGTTTGTGGACAAGACTTTATGACATAAGGGATAGCTTTTTTTAAACTCACAACCATAAAAACAAGGATACTTTTGAAAAAGTTACCATTTTTATCTAAACCAACATTTGCCGCTACTATACTCACTACATTTCTGTAAATACATTTCATCCAACATTAAAATACAGTCTGGGTCTACTTTTCCTTCTTCCTAAAGTAACTTAATAGCTTTTAAGGGTTCAATTCCTCCAGCTGCTAATTTTTTTAAAACTGGCAATGACGGTAAAGGTATTTTTTCTTGCAATTGAATGTATGCTTGCTTTGAAGTATAGCGTTGTAATAATGAAAAACTAAGAACTTCAGATGAATATGGTTTCCTGCCTTTCGTTTTATAATATTGGATACAATGAATTTTATCTAAAATAGTATATTTTTTTTTCTGCAACAAAAATACGCATACATGATGCAAAGTTTTCTAATATGCTAATATTTTTAAGTAAATATTGGTTTTGCTTAAACCACTTTGGAAGAACAATTTGACATCCATTGTGATGCAACTTTACATGCAAAGTAGAGTCGACTTGTATTGATTCAATACAGGGACTTGAAGATGAATTTAACATTTCTAGGTCTTTGATAGAATCTTTTTCCATAAAAATATCTGATTCATCTTGAATGCTTGTGACACATCTAGTTGGAGATTTTCTTGATGGACCTGGAAAAGATAACAACAGAGAAGGTGGAATTTTTTTTATTGCATCATTTGAATAAATAGTTGGTATCGGATGAAGATCATAAATAAGAGTCATTCTAACACCGTGCTTTAGAAATTTTGGATCAAAGTGTGCACTACAAACACCTGAATGTTCTGTAGGAAGCCAATTTTTTCTATAAACAAACTTAATCCATTTTTTGCTTAACTCAGGTCTTTTAAGAGCATCAGGAAACGCAAAAACACTATTTCCTTTGTTATAAACTGTTGTTTCTGAAGTCAATTTTAGAGTATTCACATTTGTATTTGATGATTTACTTTTGTATCCACTGCAACAGTATATCACTGCACACTTGTTTGGCATTGTATTAAGAATTCTAGGTTTGAAAATAAAAGTAGTTCTTATATTTTTGAAGCACTATAAGAATAATTATATCGCAAAAGCGACAAATGTAATAAATGTGTCTAATTTAAATATTGTATTTATCATGTTACTTAACTAAAATCTTATTTAATATATATAATATTTTTTGATTATATATTATTCATATATAATCAAAAAATATTATATATAACAAGAAAAACAAAGCCTTTTGTTTAAAGATATCGTTTATTACAGCAAATAAAATTGGCCTCCTAATTTTTTCCGTAAAAACCAACAAATCCGGCCGTGTATTTATAGTAGGCCATGTTCCAATTCATTATTTTAATTAAATCTAAAAATATTATCTGTTTGGTGCAGACATATGTAATGGATATTGAAGTATGTAGATCGTTCATTTGCACCTATTAGTTCTCTGTGGAGTTAAACTTATGTTAAAGGATGTACCTGAGGTTCCTGGTTGACAATCTCTGTTAGTCTTAGGAGAGGTATATCTCATTGGAGGAAGACTTCTGCAACGTGTAGTTACCAAGGAGCTCTCCTCATTTTTCTCTCTTACATTACTCTGTCAATTTCTAGTCCTTGGAGATTTACGATGAAATCCATCATCATCATCGGCCATTATACTTTTTAAGAAATTTGTAATAATCTGAAAAGTATAAAATAAAAGGGTCTTATAATATTTTACAAAAAAGCAATTATTTGAATAGAGCATTAATGCGGGTAAAACGATGACAAAATTTGCAAAAACAATATGTTTAAATCTGACTTTATTCATATATATATATACATATATATGAATAAAGAAAGATGAAAGTCATGACGAATGTCTTTTAGAAGATTCCATGCAAATAAACCGAAAAGAGGTTGGAAAATACATTAAAAAAAGTGATTTTATGTAATTTTTGACTTTATTTGTCTTAAGTTGTTGTAAATGACAAGTTTGTACAAGTATTAACTTTTAAATGAAAGATTTTTTTTCAGAACAAAAAAAAATGTAAAATGGACAATTTTCTACTATTCAATTCATGTGTTAGGGCCACCGAAAGGGAGGGGGCGAATAATTCAATGGAACCTCGCATATGAAAATACCTTGTACTGGAACCCCTTGACTTGGAGACCTGAAAATTTTTTTGTGTGTTCTGGAAACAAATAAGATGATTGAGATAGGGTGCATTTGAGTTTTTTTGGGCAAGTTAAAAGTGGGACACCCTACCCCCCAAAGTTTTCTTTAAAGTGGTTGAAATATAAGGATTTAACCCATCTACATGGTAGACGTCTATTTAGCATTCATTTACGACGTAAATTTAGACGATGTTTAGACAGCTTTTTGATGTATATTAATGCAATATAGACGTGAGATGAAACAGAGGTGAGTTGAGTTATACAAATGCAAATTTGTAGGCTAAATATTTTTATCGAAAGCTGTCTTAAATGATTTAGTTAGAGTTGACATAACAAACTGGATTTTGATATTTCCCTAAATCAGAAATAAATTATGATTTTCTTACTATTATATTAAATTTTTCTAGAAAGACCTGACAATTAATAATAAATTTTTTTTCAAATGCTAGATGATGGTTTTCTTTTTTTACCTCATTAGTGTTTTTTCACATATGTGTTAAAAATATTCCGGAATTCTGGAGAATAGATAGTCTCAATGCTTAAATTGCACCTTGTGATTTCCCTTAATAACAATTTTTTAAAGTTTTTTTTGGTATTCATAAACATCATAAGGGTTTATATAGGTTCTAAATAAAAGATTTGCCTGACTCAACTCAAAAATATAAGTAATTTCTTTTTATCCTGACTTTTTCCGAAAAACTACCTTTTTTTCCTCTGACTCGTGAACTATATTTTGGAATAAATTTAAATAGTTCACAGAAAAACTCACATTGACTTGCATGGACACTCGCACCTAAAGAAAATACTCACATAGGCATGCAATGACACTCGCATATATAACAAAGGCGCATATATGACTGATCATATATTTTTTAAGTCAAGGTTTTTATTTATTTACACTTTACGACAACTATTAACAAATAAAGTCTTTTTTACGACGTTTTTAATAACGTTTAATAAGGTTTTCTCAAAGTTTCACATACAAAAGTACTTGAAAAATATATTTTTTATATTTTAAAGATCAAATAAAAAAAGTAAGTAAATATTTACAATTTATCTTGAAAATCAATTATTTTATAAAGAAAACGAATAGCTACAATAAATTTATGTCTTTAAAAAAGAGAGACATTAGTTTCATAATATTTAGAGAGACATTAGTTTCATAATATTTAATCTTTTTCTCCTTCAAAATTTGAACTGTTTCTCTATATTTTTAATTTCAAGACATTTATCTTCACTTCTCCTTTTCAAATTGTTTCCTTTGATAACAAACCCTAAATTATTTTTTCTTCTATCTCATATATGATGCTAATAAACTCAATATCTAAATTGTTGCAAGAATCTAGTAACAAAAAATTTTTTATTTAAATATCACAGATTTTTTTGGTAAAATTTTTCTTAGCATTCTTTTTCTTTTGATCAAAATCTAGCTGATATCTTTGGTGTGCACCTTTCACAAACCTTATAAACTTGTTTGTTAGTTTTATTGTTGAAGCATCAGGTTGTTCTTTTATATACAGTCTTCTATCATCTTTCTTTCTTTTATCAATCTTTTTTCAAATTAAATAACTTTTGTTATAATGTTATTAATATAAAGTCCTCTTTACCCTTGTTTTACCATGAGTTGGAACTAAAACCAACATTAGAGCAGAACAGATTTTAATTCTTTGGTATATGGACAGTAGATTTATTAAACAATAAATTGTTTGTTTTAGTGCTCTTGCAACTTGAAGGTTTTACTATTTCAAGATCTTGAGATAACACTGCCAACAGATCAGAATATTAATGGACTTTTTTGAGTGATTTTCTCCAATAAAAGGATTACCGTATTTGCAAATTCCTTCTTAAACTTTTTAACATCCAGGTTCTACTTTATCTTTACGTAATAACCTCTGCAGTTTTTCTTTAGTCGAAAATCTTAAATAAATATATTTTGTCTTTAGATAAATACCTTTATCGGTAACATCAAGCTCTAATAAGTTAAGAACAGAATCACATTTAAAGAGAATATCAGTTTTAACAACCAATTGCATTAGGGATCTATCAATATCTCCAGGTCCTTGCCCAGATAAGACAACATAGGATCATCTGTTTGATATTTTCTTAAATTTTCTGGCTGCAAAAGGTGTGAATAATAGAAAGATTAATGCTTTACTACAAGAAGTTTATCTTCAGCTTTATTTTTTTATTATTATATTTTTTATATTCGGCCATATTTCTTTGATGTCGATGTTTTAAGTTTAAAACCAGCTTCTTCACTTTCCAATTGCATTTCCCTGAGAACTTTCCAGTTCACCTTAGGATTGGCCATAGGTAATTGTACTTGTTTAGATAAATCCAAACCAGATAATCCATTATTTATTCTCAAATCTGTTTCAGTTTCCAAGAAACAGAGTCCCAATATCATACTTTAACTTTGTTCCTAAGCTCGTTAATCTCTTATTGTTAATCTTTTTAATCTCTCAAGATTCTTAACTTTGTTAAAAATCTTAGATTCCTGACTTTGTTCAAACTTTCATAATAACAAACCGCCAGCCATTCTGATGCACAGATTTGTACTTTTTAAAACTCTTGTAGTAAGGTGCAATTCCATAACTAACAATGCATTTTAATTCCTTTTTGCAAAGCTAAATTGTTTGATACAAAAAAGTATTAAATAGTGAAAACTTTATCTTGAATTTAAAAAAACTTATATTTAAAAAAAAGGTTATATTAAAAAAAAATGTTAAAAATCAGATTTTCTTATTAAGAATTTAGAAAAGCTTAAAAATTATTTAGGATTAAGGTTCGTAATTATTTTATATACAAATTTAAAACAGAAAAAATTTATAAAATTTCAACAAACATTAAGTGATAGATTATTAAAATTTATATAAATTTAAATTTGTAAAAAGAAAATTTCAAAAATAAAAATGTTAAACAGTCAATAAAATAATTTATATTTAAAACAATTAAGTTTAAACATAACCAACATTTGACATTTCAAAACTTCATTGACAATTCCTGGAAACATTTAAAATTTAGTATAATCCTACGTAAAAAAGAAATCAAGAATTAGAAATATTTTATTTTCTGACTCATTAAGAAAAAAAGCAACTGCTTCCTCTGACCATTAAGTAAATTCCCTGATTTTTCCTGACCCAGTTAAAAAAGACATTTTCCTTTGACTGTCCTTGACTGATATATAAAGCCTGATCATTATTTTATGTTCAGTATGGTTAAAACAGAACACCAATTTAGCTCAGCTAGTGTAACTTCTAGTTAAAAAAGAAGGCAAAAATAAGAATTTTAAGTAAATTTAAAGAATAACTTTAATTTATCATGAAATTTAATAACAAACACCAAAAAATAAGATGAAACTTTTTATACTCTTTCTTTATTAAATAAAAACATAACACCAGAATGAAATAAGTAATATAGCATATACCTTATATCATTTCGGACATTTACTTTGCATTTAGTAAATTGTTCTATATTTACACTATTTGACAATAAATTTCCTACATGAAACTTAACAAAACTTTATAAACTTGGTACACGTTTATAATACACTTTTGATTAAAAGAGAATGAAAAAAAAGATTTAAAAGAAATAGGTGTATACTTATTTCAGTATCATATTTTATAAAAAAAAGTTAAGAACATCTATTACACATAAAATTGCATTTAGAGAAGAACTATCTTCACTCATTTATATCTGAAGACTATTTCAAAAACTTGTAGATACGCAGTTTGTCATTGTAGCTTTGTAGGGTACTTTTCCAGATTTCAAAATAAGATTTTGGATAGCGGTCTTTCGTATCAGTCAAAATAAGTTGCATTTAAGGTGGTAGTCTACCTTTAAACCTAAATCCTCGAATTTTGTATAAAAAAACTTATTTTTTTGCTGCAATATAAGAAACCTTACAAAACTAAGGAATTTAAATTTAAATTTTCAAATTTGGTTTTGGAACACTGTTTTTCGGTCCGCAGGACCAAAAAAAGGGCATTTACGCTGCGATAAATAACTCAAGAACGATTAAAGATAAAGTTCCGGATTTTTTTGTACATCATCTAATAAGGAAGTTGAATTAGCTGAATTAAGGAAAAAAGATATTATTAAAATGTTTTTGTTTAAATGATAATTCAAAATGGCAGCAAAATTTTGACCCAAAATACAGATTTTGACCCCAGTTAACTAAAGAACCAAAAAAGTTAAAATAATTTTTTTTAATTCAGCTTATAGATGATATATAAAAGAATCGATGCACCAAATTTCAAGTCCATAGCATTTAATTGAGAAAAGTTATTTATCGCACCGTTTCAAAAAACCTTATTTTGAGAAAAACAGAAAAGAAAAAGAAAATCCAACTCTTTTAGTCTAATTTAAACCAAAAACTCACAAATTGCATTAACAAAGCATTATTTTTGAAAAACAAACTGTTTCAAATCATTATTAGCTTTAGAAATGTTTTTTTAAGACTTCAAAGTTCAAAAATCACTTTAAAAATAAGTGAAGAATAAAAATACATAAAGCAATAAATTAGTAAATTGTAAATTAGTAAAACGCTATATATAATAATGTAGAAAAAGTTGTATAATAACGTATAAAAAAAATAATTTAAAAAATAACGGGTCTCATATACTATTCCTTCCATTTCTTCATTGGCATCTACAAATCCTTTACGCTGAGCTCTTTTTTTTCTTCCGTTTAAGCTTGACTTTCGGAGTAGACTTAAGATTCATATTAGCGACTCTTACAAAATCTTTATTTGTGCAAAACTCTTGCGTAAATTTTCCATTATACATATTTAGCATTCCAAATACATTTGAAACTCCATTTATTCCCTCATTAAAATTTATGATTCCAGATAAGACACCAATTTCTAATGTGTCTCTAGCAACAAAAATATCCCTCGGACATCTTTTCCAAATAATTCCATTTAACGATTCATTGTCGTTTTGTGTTTGCCCATGCAAACACTTACTTCGTAAATCATCATCACTTAAACTAAGAAAAATTGGTTTTATTATGTCTTTTACAACAATGGGTAGTCCTGGTTTTTCTTTAAACAGGGCTGTACCATTTATTTTATCAGACTGGTATTTACACCACCTTTCAGGGGTTCTTGGACACATTTGGTGGCGACTATCTAATGTAAGTGCATCTGAGCAATGGTGAAGTACTGCACCAATTGCTTTTTTTAACTGGTAAACTGTTCCACCAATACATTGACGTACTGCAATTGCAAAATAATTTTGAAGTTTATTAATTTCATTTTCGGTAAGACGATTTTTTCCATCAAGTGGTTTCCCGTCAGACAATTTTAGTTTATAAGTGGCTTTAAATTTACGAAGTCTGCTACCAACTCTTTTTTGTATCTGTTCAACACATTCTAACTTTTGGACAATAAGATTTTTGTATGGATTACATTTAGCAACTTCTAGATAAGATTTTGAGTCACCGTCACCAATATAAAAAGCATAACGTAAATAACTGTCTGACTCTGATGATGTAAAACATTCAACAATTCCAGCTGCCTCCATTGCGCCTGATGAGCCCTTATGGTTAATGTTACATTCATGTGTACTAAGAGACTCATCATATTCATCAGTGCCTTTTTTTGTTTCCCATTTATCACATTGATGGCATACTTTAGATTTAATGCGGTAGTCAATGCATTTTCCAGTATCGCTTGAAATTATAGTTACAACACCATTTAAAGAAGAGAATCCTCGCTTTTGCCTGGTGCCATCACATGAAACTGTAATATCTGTCTTGTTCTCACCAAGACCTTGCTTAATCTCAACAGCTGCTTTATTCATAAAGTTTAGAGCAACTTGCTTGTAAGCCACTAATATATTTCTTTGAATATCATGAAATGTTTTTTTATGCATTGGTGGAGGTAAATTCATAAAACCATAAAAGGTTGTTAAACCAGCATGCCCTTTCCTATTTCCCTAATAGCAGTATTGGATCTCATATTGACATCCGATTGATATTGCCCTCGAGATTTATCTCGAGGGCAATATCAATCGGATTTCTTGGCTAGTGTAAACCCTATATTCTCGATTTCTTGGCTAGTGTAAACCCTTTTACTCCATGAGCAGACTGAGGCTGTACATGTAAACTCTAATAAAACAGACAGTCCTTTCTTTCTTGATAAACCTGTAGAAAGTTGAATACTCCTCGATTGACATTTAGGGCACATAGCAATTTCATCTATGATACTTTTTAAAACAAAGCTATCCAACATGATAAAACAGTGTGGAAAGTTTGATTGTTATTAGGTAATGAAGTTCGTTTTGTTGATACTGTTGTTGCTTTATGATTTAATAATGTAAGTTTCTTTGATGAAGTTGAAGCATTAAAATTACTTGTTGAAGGTATGTTATTAACAAAACTATTTTCCGAGTCAATGTTGGGTTCAGGAGCTTTAAAAAAAATTTTGCCATAAAAACGTCGTTTTTTGAAAATTCTTGATCCTCCTGCCTTTCGTCTTTTTCCAGCATCAAGTTTTTTATTTTCCATACTTATTATTTTTTTCTAAATTAGAATAATAATCATAATCATCTAACCGAATACACAAGTAGGACTTCTAGCACAAATCAAATAAATTATAGTAAATTAAGAACTATTTTAATATATAAATACAAAATATATCTGCCAGCAGCAAAACCATGCTTCTATTAAATCTTTTCGAATATATTTCGAGTTATACTTTTGGTTATACTTTAAAACTACATTTGGATGTCCTGGATTACTTTTAGATGCTTACCAATGATTAAAACAAGTTCAGGTAGGCTTTGTTTTTTAAATTTTTTTAAAGATCCGATTTTAATTTTTTTTTTTTTGAAATCGCAAAATTTATGCGATTTTTATAAAAAAAAAATTATACCACCTATATCTAATGATAAAATCATTTAAGTTGTAAATATTTTTTTGAAAAACAAATATCACCATCATTTTCTACGTATATGATATTGGGTAAACAGTACAATTTAAAATTTTGAAATTTTTCATATTTAAAGGTAGACTATCACCTTAAAGCGCATGCGTATCGACCGTTAAAAACTTTCTAGGTCTGCGATTTTTCTAAAGTTCATAATCTTATTTTGAAATATGTGAAATACGGTTTTAAAATTTAAAATGAAAAATTAGATTCAAAAAATTAAAATACAGTTAAATATTATAATAATTATTACGGCATTAACAAAGATAAAACTTCAGGGGTAAGTGTTCAATTTTTAAATTTATAATTTTTGAAACAAATGTTTGTTAATACAGATTCACTTTTAATCATAAGGTTTTTTCTAGATATCTTGGTTGTATAGTTCAATCTAGCTTTGCGAGTTACTTTATTCAGAGCCTCTAGTGACTCTTCAGAGTAGTACTCTTTTTGTAGTTCTAATGCCTCAGATATCTGTACACCATGTTCTAAGAGTTTATGAACAGTTGGGGAAATCACTTACCAGCAGTAGTTTTTGAGTTTAAGCGCTGTAGTTTCATAGCAATACTGGCCAAACCTCTCAGAGTTCAACTCATAACAGAAGCATTCTGATATTGGGATTGTCCTCAATATAATAGTAACATCTACTGCCACTCACGTTATATCAGCAAAAGTTTTAGCATTTTCTAATGCCCTTCTGGCAGTTTCCCATCGTTAGTGTTGCCAACACCCTGTTTGGCTTTTGGCAACACTAACGATGTCATTTTAACTATACAACTTAACTCCTCTCTAAATCTATCTTTTACTGATGCTTTTTCAGCAGGGGATTGGGTAAATTATTTTTTAATGTCTAACTTATATCCTAAATTTAAAATATATTTAAAAGATCTGAGCCAGCAATGCCGAGTAGAAAGGCCCAAAAATAAAATTCATTTCATATCAATTCTTTCCTTTCTTTTTGATTTGGAAATGTAGGGTTCTACAGTAATGTGTACTAGAGGGCTTCTTACTTAACCATACATTTTCATTTATGATGTTTAATTCAAGTGGAACAATAGCTGTCTAAAAAGGACTTTGCTCGTTGACTTGAGTGTCGCCAATAATTGTGTCAGTATATTTTTATTTATAGACACTTTGACTGGACGCACCATCAAAACTACCTTTAAAGTGAAGTAGACCTTTAAACATCCCCCATTCCTTCTTCACTGTAAGCAAACTTTATCATAGAGTCTTGGCATTCCGTAAAGTAAATATTCTATTCAGAGTATGATTAAGCATACATCTATCACAACTAAACCCTCGGGATAACAATTGTGTCTCTCATCCTTAATTTCATAAAATGAAGGATAAGTACTTGCATTGTTTATTATCGATGAGTTTCTGATTTCAATTTGATACTTTTCATCAAAGAAGTCACATTGAATTTTTAAGTTCAAGGCATCTTCGGTTTTCATTTCTATCGGAAAACTTATCTCCGTGCTTTTAACTTTTTGATATTTTGTAGCACTTTTCATAAGAACAACGAAGTCTTATTTGTTAGGATATGTAGTGGCTTTTTTTTTATTGAAAATAATGCCAATGCCTCAGCAGGATGTTTTGCCAACCTTAAACAAGATAATATTTAATATTAAGGCGTGTAAACTATTTTTTATACTGGGTTGAATTTAATTGGTTAATTATTACCGTAGATCTTCTGGTTTTATCAAGAAAATCTTCTCAGTCTTGGCACTTTCTACCTGGACCAGCTGCAATATATATACATATATATATATACTGCTGCAATATATACATATTTATATATATATATATATATATATATATATATATATATATATATATATATATATATATATATATATATATATATATATATATATATATATATAATATGTGTATATATATATATATATATATATATATATATATATATATATATATATATATATATATATATAATATGTGTATATATATATATATATATATATATATATACATAAATATATATTTATATAAATATATATATACATATATATATATATATATATATATATTTATAGATATATATACATATATATATTTATATATATATATATACATATATATATATATACATATATATACTTATATATATATATATATATATATATATATATATATATATATATGTATATATATATATATATATATATATATATATATATATATATATATATATATATATATATATATATATATATATATATATATATATATATATATATATAGTTTAAGAAATATGTGCTTTTAGCTGAAGATTTTTTTAATTATCTGCACTACAAATTGTTGTAAAAAATTGTTTTGAAATGTATGACGAGTATACACAGGTTGTAATTATAGCAAAAAACTTTTACATTATCTGGGAATATAACATTGATAAAGAAAAAAAAACGCTCAAGAACCAATTTAAAAAAAGAGTTTGATAATTTTTGTGAAAAATTTTAGTATTTACAAAAATTTTTTCAAAACACCGCATTAAAAATATCTACATAAAACTTTAGTTCAACTAATTTTTGTTAAGAAATAGTTATCCAGATTCCCAACAACACTTATATCCGGCCATATAAATGATAGATTTTGATGATCACCTTTAATACTATTGAAGAATTTTCCTCTTACTTTTTTCTATAATATTAAGTTTCTTATAATTTATCTTAGTAATAAATAAAGCAATATTAAAAAAAAAATTTTATTTATTATAGGAATCACTTGATTTTTAGAACAATGGCAAATAATGAAAAATACTATCTCTTGAACTGCCTGCTCGCTCTTTGCATTACATTACTAGCTCTCAGAACCTTGCAGAGTTAAAAAAAAAAAAAGCATAAATTTTGGATTCGCTCATTGTTTAAAAACTGTTATGAAAAAGGACTATTTAACACACTTATTCCTAAGCTACGAATTCATGACAGAATTTTTTTTCATCGTTTTTACAGACCGAGGCCGGAAAGGTATGAGCACTTTTTGTCAATGGTTCCACCTACCATTACAAAAAAGTCATGTCAAAGCCGTCAAACTATATCTCCCTCAGAACTATTGACTGTGACACTAAGATACTTGGCTACTGGAGATTCATAACAAATACAAGTTCTTTACTTTAGACTGGGCAGAGCAACAGTATGCAACATTATAAATGAAACAACAAAGGCCATTTGCGATGTGTTACAACCATGCTATCTAAAAGCACCAAGTACATCAAATGAGTGGGAAAAATTTGCAAATGTTTTTTAAATAGAATGAAATTTTCCTAATTTTATTGGAGCCATAGATGGTAACCATGTATGTATAGAAGCTCCTAGTTTTAGTGAATCAGCATATTACAACTACAAAAACTTACAATATGTCAGTAAAAAATCGCGAAATGGTTTTGTTAGCCATATGTGATGCAAAATATTGCTTTACTTAGATATAGGTTGCTACGGCTGAAATAACGATGCTTCTATATTCAATGAAAGTAAAATGGGTAAAGCTTTCAAGAATAACTTATTCAAACTTCCTAAAAACCGACAGCTATAAAATGACGCACAAGTATTAACTGTACTAGTTGGTGATAATATTTTTTCATTAAAATCATGGTTAATGAAGCCTTTTTCTGATAAAAATTTGATAATTAAAGAACGTATTTTTAACTATCGATTATCTAGGACTAGACGATTGAACAATTGAAAACTCATTTGAAATTATGGTAGCTAAATGCATTTAGGTATTTAGGTCTCCAATAAAAGCAACCTCAGAAAATATTGAAAGCATTATAAAAGCTACAATTTGTTTACATAATTATTTAAGGATGAATAACGGCTTTAACTATGCACCATCTGGATTTGTGGATTTAGAAACAAATTCTGGTAAAGTTATTCCTGGAGACTGGAGTAAAATAACCCTTAAAGGTAACGCTTTACTTATCTTATCTCGATGTATAAGCAATCGATACACAACAGAGTGTAACGCTAACAGAGTTAGCGTTAGTAAAATTAACGCTAACAGAGTATTTTAATCATCCGACTGGATCCTCATTATGGCAACATAACTATGTAACTAACTGTAGGCACGATCTAGCAAGAAATAGAGTTTTTTTGGAACAATGAAAAAAAAACAATCTTTTGTTTGTATTATTTTTATATCGTAATAATGGTTTAAATTATGTATAATAAAGTGTTAAACAACTGTTAACAAAAAAAAAACAAATTGTGTATATCAGTAGACAATATCTGGATATTCCAGAGCAGGAGGTAGTCTTTTCATTATAGCACAAATAGATTTACAAAAATGTAAAATATCGTCGCTTTCTTCATGTGCACTAACTCCTATTGTTGCATTAATGTTGTTTATAGTACTAAGTATTTCATCTTGTATTTTTGAATCTTCATCAGATAAAGATTTTTTAAATTGTTTTTTCTTATATTTATTGGGGATTTTATTTCGTTTAACGATTTTTATTGGTTACTGGATGTACTTGATTTGTGCGTATTAGAAGAAAAATTCAGCACATGTATTAGTTGAGATGCTATAAGCTATGACGAAGAAGTTAGTTATCAGGCAGAAGTAGAAAATGAAAATTTAAGTGTAAATATTGTATTTTTACTTAAATTTTCATTTTCTACTTCTGCCTGATAACTAACTTCTTCGTCATAGCTTATAGCATCTGAGCTTATACAAGACATAGGTAATTCTGTTGTTGATTCTGTTGTTGTTGCTTTATCGGGTATCTCTATAGTCAATGTAAAAATTTAACCACTGCGAAAAATTGTACACTTTACTGATAACAATTCGCTCTGAGCCAAAAGGTGTACTTTTTTTTTTCTTGAAGAAATTGTCCATAAGCCGATCTTATCTTTTTGTATTTTAATTCACATTCTTGGTCAGTTAAACCCAACAAAACACCAATGGCTGTCCAAGCATTTTTTTAAATAATATTGTTATTAAATTTATAAACGAATTTGTCGTACATCACAGGATACTTTTGCATTTCCTGCATAAAGCTTTCTTTGCTAAATTCTTTGATAAATCTTTCTTGTTCTAGTTCCTTTTTTTTTTAATACTCCGTTTTTAATATAGTCAACCAATCATATTTTAGAGTCGCGCGATAACTGTCGTAGAGAATTTTATGAGAAATCTCTGCGACGTCTTCTTTTTTCTTTACGCTCACCCTGCTTGATAAGTTGAATACCCCGTTTAATCAAATTGTCACCTTTACTAATTAACTACTTTTCCTCCTCATATGTCCTAACTACTTTTCCAGGATCTTTTTTTAATAATAATCTCCTTTTCAAATATGCAACTCAAATCAAAATCAAATAAATCTTTTCAAAATCAAATCAAATAAATCTTGTCAATCAAAAACTCAATCAAATCAAATAAATCTTTTCAATCAAAAACTCAATCAAATCAAATAAATCTTTTCAAAATCAAATAAATCTTTCCAAATAATGCAATTAAAGTATTAAAAAACTTTATTGTAAACAAAAAAAATTTCAAGTTGTAGTAATAAAATTCATTTAGGATGAGTGGTATAAAATATTTATAATTAAACATTTCACTTATTTCGCTGGCAAAAAAGTGTAAAGTTGAAAGGAAAACTTTCAGTTGTATCATCAAATCGTAAAGTGAATATCGTAGTTTGGAAAGTAAGTCGAGAAACCTAGAAAAAAGACCGTCAAGCTGAAAATTTCATCAAGTTATTCAGTTATTAATTTATAGATTGATGCAAATTTGAAGTACTATGTTCGGAATATCGAAATAAAGATGATATTCCAATGTCGACAATCTAAGAAGTCATAAAGAGGTATGGCTACAAGACATACAAAGAGCAGAATTTACCTGGAAGATCCCAGCGAAAGTTAAAAACTAGATCGAATACTGCTACTAAAAATTTTTCAAGGAAATCAAAAGTGCATTATAATGCATAATGAAAACTACTGCAAACTCGGCTTTTTGACGCCAGCAATTTTATACAATTTCAAAAGAAACGAAGCCTGAAACCTATACAGCTATTCACGAAAGTTTAAACGATTGCAGAATTTTTATCAAGTACCTTTAGTTTTTGTTTAATAAAAAAATACTGTAAAATGATATCGAATTAATTTTATTTATTTATTAAAGAAAGAGTATTTAGCTTTAAAATGAATATGAACATATTATAAAAACTTGAATACTTAGTTAGAAAAAAACAATTACAAAAAATCATATAGGAAAAATAAGAAGCACAAAAGTTTAAACGAATTGCAACATTCAAACAAAAAATTCGAGAAAAAAAAAGCAAAGTTAATATTTAAAGCGTCCTCCTTTGTTTTTATAGCGAAGATAAACTTGTTTGTGCATTGATTCAACTAATTTCATGCACATCACGCGAGGTACCTTCAGCCAGTACTCATTCAAAAGTTGCTTCAAATGCTGACTTGATTGAATTTCATGGCATTTCAGTTGATTGTCGATCCAAGACCAAATATTTACAATTGGGTTGAGATCTGGTAGTGTAGGGCACCAGGGCATCACATTGAACTTTTTTTTTAAAAAAATATTTTTTCACTGTGTGAGCTGAAGCCCTGTCTTGTTGAAAGATGAATTGCTTGCATCTGCTTACAAGTGTCTGATTGATGGAACTAAACACGTTTCCAATGTGTTCTTGTAAATTTATTGATTAATTTGGCCTTCGTACAGCTCACAGAAGCATCAAGAAAAACATCCCCAGACCAACCGAGCATCCACCGCCTTGTCGACGATGTTGCAAAAACCTGTCTGAACATTTCTTAGTTGCAAATCTTTTCACATAGATTCTTCCCTTACGGTTTACGACTTGAAAATTAGCTTCATCACTCCAAATAACTTTCGCCCACTGTTCTACAGACCTGTTCAGCTTTTCTTTGGACCACACTCGTCGTTTACGTTTATCCGTGATTGAAAGAATAGGTTTTCTAGCAGCTATGTACGTTCCGATACCTTTGTCCAAAAATGTTCGTCTCACAAGCTCTCTGCTAAGTTTTGGATTATTTTTTAACTCGTTGAAGATTTGTGCTAGCTTTTTGTGGCTGAGTCTGGGGTTTTCTCTACTCATTCTGAATATACCACTTTTGTCACGGTTGCTGAGTTTGGATGGTCTCCCAGTACGCGGTATGTCAGAGACATGCTGTTTTCCGAACGCAATATTCATAAACGTGAAGTATTTTGCCTATTTAAACGTTTGTGTGATTTTTTTTCCTCGCCATACCAATAACTTGCCACTTGATCTCACTAGAAACTGATATTCGACCCATTTTTACGCAATTGAATTAATTTGAAATTTACAGTATTTCAAGTTGATTTTTAATGAATTAAAAGCTGCCTGATGATGTTGTGATGAATTTTGATTGTAAACTACTCATTTTAACTTTATTTAAAAATAAAAAATTTTCGCACCGGATTTATCAATTTATTAGCAGATAATTGATCCTAAATAAAGTCGTTTAAACTTTTGTGACAGCTCTTAATTTGTATCACCTACCTTTTAATGAAATTTCTGAGTAAACAGTGATGAGTCAAAACCTACTTTTTTTTGTTCTATTAACAATTAACCTATTTACCAAATTGGAAAAAAAATTATTTTGATATCTATTTCCGTTAGATTTTTGTTCAAGAAAAACTGAAAATTAGATCTTAAAATCCTGTAATCGTTTAAACTACCGTGAATAACTGTATCATTTATACTTTTAGTCTTCAGTTTTTTATAATTTTATATTAAAATTTTAAAGATAATATTTTATTAATATATTAATTTTAAAGTTTTTTCTTCTATATTTGTTATAGAAAGGAATATTGTTTAAAAAGACGTTATGATTAGTATTAAAATAGACAACAGGGAAAAAATCTTTTGTACAGCTTTTTTATGAAAACTTTTCATAACTTAGCTATAGAATGGCATCAAACTTTTTTTTTTTTAATTATACATTTGTATCTATATCACAGGGGGACTAACTTAAATACTTTCATGCTATATATGCTTTGAATTATTGTTATAGTAACTTGTAAACATATTTTTATATGTTATAAAGGAATAAATATTATAATATTCAAAAAATGAAAACTAAGTTTTCCTTATGTTTTGGAATAAGGTCTTTCAATCCAAATTGTAAAGCAGAAGCAGTATTTGCAAGAAAGCACACAAATGCAAAAAACTAATTTGATGACATTATAAGATAAGGGTGTAAGAGTGCAGTGTTTCGTTAAATCAAGACTTTCCCCTTGGTTAAAGATTGAAAAATAATAAATTGACGCCTGAATGGTAAAACAAAGATAGGGAAAGAACGGCAATACTGCTCAATATTCTTAGAAGAGAACTCAATTTTGCGCTTCGTAAAAAATAAAAATAGATGCTTTCAAGGTATCGATAAAACACCATTGTCCAAACTAATGTTAGATACATTGAAAATAAGAGATTACACCAAAAAAAAGTTAAGTGGAGGGCAAAAATACTAGTCATTATCATCTGATGCAAAATTGGAATTAAAGAATCAACGGTATGTTTTTAAATAGCTTCAGTTTTTAGTATCTTTAGCACTCATATAGCTGAATTCTGTTTACACAAACTTAAATTTTTTTTTTTTAGTTATGATCTGTTTGCATAATTTTTTTCAGATTTCGGCGTTCATTTTAGTTATGATTCCATGCAAAAGGTGATAGTTAAACAATCAAAGGCCAGGGACAAGTCTCAATCAACAGAGCCTTAAGTTTTACAAGGAAAACGGTTTGCAATCACTAAGGTTTGTTTGTTATTGAAAAGATATTTTGTCATGTTTCAAGAGAATACATATTTACCTAACCTTTTGCATTAGAATAGTGTGTTTCTCTTTAATGCTCTTTTTTCCCTTTTAAAGTGCAAATAGGTATGATTGATTTAATCAGGTAAATTTTAGATGCTCTAGCAGAGAAACTTCTTGCAGCTGCAGTTATGACAAAAACAGAGCAAATTGAGGAAGAGATTTGGAAAGGAAATATTAACACCTCAAGAGTTTTTAATAATGATGTAACTCCTCAATTCATTCACTATGGTGTTGATGGAACTTCTTATAGTTTAATCTATTCTGCGAAAGGAGATCAATGTAAAAAAATGCAATAAAAAAAAAACAACAAAATTTGTTAGCATCTATTCCTTCATGGCATTCTCAGGTTTGTTTTTGTGATAGTTTTTAATATTTACTAACTTAATGCATAGGCAGCTGTAAAACTTCTTATAATCTGCATTTTCTATAAATAAAATTTTCATTGAAAATTGTTTTAACTTAGGTTCACTACATAATTAACTACGTTAAAAGTAAAAGTAATAACACTGTGTTTCTTAGTAACTTTTTAAACTAACTTAAACTGAAATAGTATTACTAATAAAGCTACATATTACGATTCCAGGAGAGGTCTGTACGTGTTAAATTATATTTGGCAATGTCTGTATAACAACCCTGATGTTATCTAATGATTCAGCAGCAAACAAAAAAACATCTATATTCAATCCACTATCTACAATCAAAATCAACTATCATAAACAACCTCTTCAAAACATGGCCTATCAGATGGCCATACACTTTTAGCTGATGTTAAAGAATTCGATGAGTATTTGAAAGAATACAATATTTAAAGAATTGTAATCCTATTAACAGATGGAGACAGTTTGAGATTTAATTATCGTGTTATGTCATTCCTTCAATCAAAATGAATGACTAATTATTAGACCAGGTAAACAAAAGTATTTATCACGGATATAGAAAGAAAAAATGTTTAAAGAGGCAAATGCCTTAAACAAAGAAACATTCATGCTTATTTTAGCAAATATATAGGTGCTAAATGGGGAACAAAACCCTCTATATATAACTAATTAAGCTTTGAGCTTTGTATTCATGCAACAGGATAGGGCAGAAAATCGTATGGAGACTATGGAGGTTTAAAAAGTCTATCTATCTAAATCTATCAAACAAATCGACACGAATAACTTAAGTGCATGGTAATTAAGAATGCTGAAGATGTTTTGAGTTTGAGAACAGTGACAAATCGAAAAAATAGCTTGTTTAACGCAGATAGTGATTTAGAGAGCAATGAAAAATTTATGAATATTGAATTAATGTGTAACTCAAACATTTTCTAAAATGCAACGCTTCATTTATAATGTCATGTAATAATAAACATTCTAGTTGTATTATTGGACTTATATGTTTGTTAAATTAATGCCCCCCGAAAATCTCATTGCTATTAAGTTGAACTTGGATTAGCAATATCAAGCAATACTTATAATTGATTTAACAATTTGATTATTATTGAAAAGCACAGTCAAGAGCTTATAAAAAGGTCAAGATTGCTAAGTGACAAAGCTAACATTTGCAAATTAAATGTATTTTTTTAAAGTATTTAAGACTGAAAAAGTTGCTATAAAAAAAAAGATAAAATATTTGAAAATACTCAAAAAAGTTTTTTTATTTTTAAATAGGCCTGGCTATAAGTTGTCGCCAGGCCGGGTGGTTTTTTAGAGTGCTTTAGTTTTTGCGGTGCATATATCTGTAAGGACACTGACCAAACCGAATAAAAAATTAAAACCCTCAAAAAAATCAAGGTAAGTAACATTTTTCAATAGCCTTTACTCCCCAAACAGGCAAAAATGTTATTAAGATATCACTTCTAAAAAGATTTAATTAGGTTACTTTATTTTTAGTTACTTTAAGTTTAATTTTATTATCTTTTATTCTTTTATTCCTGTGAACTTGTTTAAAAAAAAACAATAACAATTTTTTTAGCACTAGATAAGACACTTTTTATTGCCAAGTACCCTAATAAATAAAACTACTTTGTTTTTTGTAAAATTCCGTTTCGATAAAAGATCTCAGTTTACCAATAGGATCTGTGACTGCGCCGTGATTTTCCGCAATATGCTTGCGATGCCAATAATAAACTTGATTTAGTGTAGGATTTTCTCTAGCATTTGGTGCCTTTTGCTTACTAGCTGTACCATATTTAATTTGAAAAATTTTTTCGATGAATACGTCGCGCTGCGCCTGGGGTCATATCATTAGAGAAATATTCGTTAAAAGTTTCCTAAAATGTTAGAAACTGGAATTTACTTATTTCTGATTTCAAACGTTTTTCTATTAAAATGGAGTAGTTAATTTATATTTCATAGTTAACTTATTGCCTCTAATACATGTTTTTTTAAACAGGATTTTTGCAAATAGTTTCAATAACGTAAAGATTTCACTTTCAGAATGCTCCAAATGTACTAAACTTCAGACCACTCTTTAAAAAGTGTTTTCTATAAAAGTTATATTCATATATAAGTGTTTCATATATAGTATATAGCAATAAAAGGTTACCTGAAATCCATTGTCGCTTTGAAGAAAACATAGTGCATCAGCTAAATTAATGTTGTGATTGTGCGTACTTAAAAGTTTGACAACACATGCAAGAGGTTCTTCTCTGCATAAAAAAGTGTACTTTTTCTAAGTTGCGCAGATCACTTTTTTACTTTATCATCCATTTTTAATGAACAGTTGGTGTTACGGTAACTTTTTTCTTTTGATATGTTTTTGTTACTATGTTCACATAGCCAAATCTTATGAAACTGAAGTTTATTTAAATAATATTATATATACTTATTTATTTGGAAATCATATTCACATTAAGTATATGCTTTAAACGTATCATTAAAATTTTTTGGTGTACTTTCACCCAAATATTAATGCGGACTTAAATGGTCACGCAAATTTATTCTACGACCTTTTTAATTTATTTCTGCGTATATATAAAAAAGGGCTTGATAAATTATTTGAAGAAAAGAATTACTTTGACCAATAATTTTTGGTGAGCAATTTAAATATAACTATAATTACTTTAAATTATGGTAACAGAAATTAACTTGCCTCTTGGGATGAAGATTTCGTTAAATAATAATTTTGTGTTGCTCGCAGCACCAAATTTTTCCATCCATTCCTCTGCTGCTTTATCCGAACTAACACTAATTCATATCTCAAGAAAATTTTCAGTCTGTAGAACAACTTCAGTTATATAGTCGTCTGGATAAATAAAATTCTAAAGTTACTAAAGTTTATAATCATATATAAAGTAAACTCTTTTTGTTAACTTATAGGTGATCAATCTTTAAAAGAATATCGTATACAAAGACTTAAAAAAAACTTTATTTAATCAATAAGATGCATTAATAAGTGGGCACACCTAAAAAACGTCCGTAAGACGTCGTAAATATGACATTTGCGACGTCTAATGAACGTTTTTTACGACACTTGTCCACTGGCAATTTATATAGGGTGTCTGCCAATATTTTAAGGTGAGCTGCCGTGATTTTTTCCTGAACCACAAGTAGGAGATAATTATCTATCTCGCGAATAGCCATATTGAATATAAAGCATGATGAATCAGTTTTCCCGATTTCTCCCTGATTTTTCCAAAATTTAACCCTAATTCCCTGAATTTTTTGAAGTTATCTGACTTTCCTGATCTAGCAGACACCCTGCATTATTAAAATTAAAAAAGATTAACCACCCATTAACCACCCTAAATTGAAAATCAAAATTGAAAAAGATACTGCACTACCATTAAATAAGTTAAAAAGTTAAAATTTTTCGAGTTTTTGATTTTTGTGAAATTATCAGAAATTTTACGAGGAATCTCAAAAGAATACATATCCAAGTTCAAAACCATAAACTTTTTAAGTATTTTGGGTTACTATGGTTGTTTAATTTGAGACAACTTTTACAGCAACGGTTGCTAAAGAGCAATTTTCTAGTACTTTTTGTAATTTGAACTAATTTAATAAAACGGATATTTTTAGCCTAAAGGGCATTATAACTAATTTTAAATAATTGTTTCATTTTTATAATTAGTTTTTTTAATTTTTATCTTTATTTGGATTTTTTTTTTAATTTTGGATTGAAAAATTAACTTATGTTCTCACCGTTTCCCAAAATTTTTAAGATATTGTTAACAAAACGCTTTGAAATTTTCCCAAAAGTTTAAGAATGGGTAAAGCTACAATTTGAACCTCAAACATTTACATCAAGTAGAATCTTTTATGATATCAATTTTTGCGCAAAAAAATAAGAATGTTGTCATAGATGAATTATAATTAAGAATAGAATTAATATCCAACTTTGGTTTTAGGTTTAGATTGTTATTTGTTCTTTTGTTAATAAACAATAAAGATTTTAGTTCGAAAGCTTTATTAGTTGCTGCGTCTTTTAGGAAACAGATTCGGTTCTTTTTTGTCCTTTATCTCATAATTTTGGCGCATTTGCAATGAATCCGAAAATTTTTTTAATTTTACTCTTCATTATTTTTAATGACTATGCACAAAATGACTTTTTTTTTAATAATAAATCACCTTATTCAATTTTTAATTTTAATGTCCTTTTAAGGTATTTTTACTTTTATTTTCTTTAATTTTACTCATAATAAACATCTTTGACGAATTACGAGCGTATTGATAAAAATCTAAAACGTGTTGCAAAAAGGTTTTTTATTTAAAAAAATGAAATTTGCTGACTTTGGCAAAATAAAATAAAAGAGTTAACGTACATAGTACACAAATATCGTAAGACTACATCAATCTTAAAGATTAAAATTTTGCACAATGTTAGTTTATTAGTTCTACCCCAGGAAAAAAGTTCTATAGATTTTCTATATACTTTTGGAACATATAATCTATAGAAATTCTATAGATTTTCTATAGAATGTCTATTAATTTCTTTAGAAATTGCTATAAAACTTTTTTTTCTATAAAATAAAAAGTAGAAAAAAAGGTTCTATTGGAATTTATATAGAAATTAACAGAGGTTTTATAGAAACTCTATAGAATTCAATAGAATATATAGACCATACGTTCCAAAAGTTTATAGAAATTCTATAAAACATTTTGTCCTAGGACTTGTGCCTGAACCAAAAATATTTAAAAAGAGTTTAAACGATCTAAAATGGCAGACTTAATATTAAAAAAAAACGATATTTAGCGCTAAAACACGCTAATTTGGTAATTGCAAATGATTTTTTATTGAGATATTGTTTTCTTACAGCTACTCGTAAAAAAAAAAAAAAATGAGAAGAATCAATTTTAAAACTAAGTCATGTACACTACTCAGTTAAATCATCAAAAATCAACAATACAAAAATCTTTTGCAGTATTATTTAAAAAAAGATATCTACTATTGAATTCTACAAGGTTCAGTTGTCTAAATAACATTTTTTCAAATTTTTCTTTTTTCGCCAAAGTAATACCAGGATACCACCTTAACCAGGCCAGCACTTGGCATGTCGCCCATGTTGGCATTGTGCAATATTCAAAAAACGCTTCGATTTTATATTAAATATGCCATCATACATATCGTATGATTAACACATACACTATATAGAAACTGCGAAGGAACATGTAAAGTATTTTCAAATTTGCAATGTGAAAATACAATACATGCTGATATTATTAAATTACTTTTACTAATGCTATTAACAGAAAAACGAAAACACTGAAAAGAGTATAACATTTTTGTTTGTTCATTTCAACACAGAAAAATACATTACTGTAATACGAAATAATATGAAACTGAGTGAAAATTTCTAAATAATTTACAATTTTTATTATTTTATTTTTGAAAAGTATTTAAAAAAAATTTTTAATATATAATTATTTCATAAGATCTGAATCAATTGAGATAATAGCAAGGTTAATTAGTCGGTTCTGCATCATGATTTTCACAAATTAGATTTTAATTTGAGTTTTGATAGTGAAGATAAACCAGTGTTGCTACTTGATAACAAAAAACAAAATCCTGACATTATTGAATGTCAAATAGTAGTAGTAATAGCCACCATAAAAGCAAATAAACAACTCTTGAAGTTTGAAGTTAACTGATAGATGTCCCTGTTTTTGGTTGCAATCACATACAAGTAGCAAAGGATACTATAATTACTATAATTGATAGTATATGATGATATAAATAATAGTCACAATTTCTAGTTTTATTGAAATGTTATAACTGACAGTTGGCATCTGAAAAAAAAATTATACTTAAATCATATAGTCAATATAATATAATACCATATACTATATAAGTTAAATGTAGATATATAAATTAAAATTGCGAAATTTTTAACATCAAAGATATTTAAAAATAGTAAATATTATGCAAGTAGACTAAACTCGTGAAAAAACTCAAAAATAATAATGAAAGAGGGACAATAAAAGGAGTATTATAAAAGGCTATACAAAAATATAAATAATATTAATAATAATAATATTAAATATGAAAATAATAAAAAAATATTATGGAAAAAAAATACCTTTAATAATAATAATAAATATAATGAAAATAATAATAAAATTTAATTTAAGAAAAATAAAATAACAAATGAAATAAATAATACTTTAGTAATTAATATTAAACCTATAATAAAAAATGACAAAAATTAGATAAATATTAGTTCAGAGAAATAACAAACAGTTGCAGGAAGGCGTTTTTAAAATAGATAAAAGTAAAAAAAAACTTCATATGTTACTAGCTATCTTTAGAATGTACAAAAAAAACCTAAGATTGTAATTAGTTTACTAAATAAATTTTAATACTAGATAATTTATATTTTGTGAAACATGGTACAAGCACAATTTTATGGCCAATGCCTTAGTTAAAGCTAATCTTAGTGGCAAATAAAGTTACAACGTCCAAAAAAAAATTATATAACCGAAATTGACGCTAAAAAGCTCATATTGCAGTTGAAAAGTTGGTCATAAATGACCAACATCTGTCAAACTATTTTCACCTGCCTTGTACAAGAAAAACAAAAAAAGATTAGCCTTAGAGCAAATAAGAGAAAAATAGTATCAAGGTTTCTAAAAGTAGTGTAAATCCTTATCTTATTGAATTAGGGTTCATTTTTTGGACCAACCAAGTAATTTCTGCTGAATAGTCAAAAAAAAATTGTTCATTAGTTGAGTAGGTTAAGGACCCCCAACATTTGTTACGGCCTAATATAAACTCCAGTTGGCGCAAAACAAATGTGTCAGAATAGCTTCATATGTGCATATGTAGCTGCAAAGGAGATCAGAAGTCTTGTCAGATGGAGATGCAAAGGAGATCAGAAGTCTTGTCTGATGGAGCTATAATTAATAATATATTTTTTTGATTTTCCAAAAATTCAAATGGAAATTAAAACTGTAGACATATAAAAGATCAAAAAAATGCACAAATAAAAAATAAAACAATCGTATTAATAACATAAAAACGAATAAATAACACCAGTAATAGTAAACTGTTTACAAATAATAATAGTGAAAAAACGTTGATGACAAAAAAAAGCAAAGAAAGCAATGTAGATGCAAGAATCAAAATTAAAAAATATTATGTATATAATACTTAATTTACTTTTATGCTTAGCATAAAACTAAGCTAATATTATTATATGTAATTAAAACTATAACTTTTCTGTCAGGTCATAACTATCAACTGTTGTTTTGAGATTAATATTTGTTTATTAGAAACTAATTTTCTTACTATTGTTACAATTTTTAATTTATTATCATTATTATCTTTATTAATTGAAATTTATTATTTGAAAAAGAAGGTGGCCAAACTTTTTTTTGAGTTAAAAAATAAAAGAATTAAGGAGATTTTAAAAGACTTTTAAGGAGAATTTACCGGAAAACTTGGAAAAACGAGAAAGAAATAGGATTATTTACGAGGTTTTAAACATTTTTTAAACAAAATTTAGATAATATTCAAAAAACTTTATAAAAAATTTTAAAATTAAGGTTGAATGTTTGAAAAAAAACTTATAGTTCAAAAAACAAGCTGAAATTACCAAATTTGAAGGAGTATTTTTGAAATTCAAGTATATTTTAGGAGAATTTAGATTTTTTATTAAAAGGCATGGCCACCCTGAATTGAGATTGAAATTGTTTCTTATTATTAATAATAAAATATTGCTACATTATTTACTAATATTTCTTCGCATTTATTAGTTATCATTAATAATAAAATAAATTATAATCATATTATCAAATACAACAATCATACCTGACAGATTGATCAAAGCATACTGTACATAAGAAGTTATTTTAATGATTAGAATAACTTTTTAAGCAAACTCTTCTTTTATTTTAATAAGATTAAGTTAATTTCATTAAAAAGATAGGCTTTAAAGATTTGGTGAGAATAAAAATTCACTTTGAATTTTTTTTTGGTAGATTTCTTCGGATTAATTAATTCATCATTTGGATTTTTACAAAAAATAACTTCAACACTTGTCAAGATTTCACTAGACTTGCTGTCTTAAAAAACAATAAAAAACTTTACGCTTAAAAACTACTTGTTTGACTGCACTATTTATTTCAAAATTCTGAAAGCATGGCATTTATTTTCTATTTTTAAACAAAGGCGCGCCTGCCTCTCTTTCAAAACCAATGAGTCGGAGTGCGCTGTTCGAAGATTATTCTGAGCCAACATAGGGTTTCAAAATATGCTATCGGGACTCTGTGCAGGCCATTTTATCATTTCCTTATTATTTTCCTTAGAAAAATTTTGCGCAACCTTGCTGGTACCCAGTGAAAAATAAAACCGCGTCCCACATGGGTTACGCGTGGGTTCCGTGTGGGATTGATGGGATTTACGTGGGACGGTTTTTCCCATGTGGTATCCGTATGGAAATTTGTCACCTTAAACCCATGTGGGTAATCCCACATGGGTTACATGTGGGAACCATATGGTATTTACACACATGGGAAATCCCACGTGGGTTTCCTGTGGGATTTGTATGGGAATTAATTTGAAAGCTGGAAACTAAAAAAAAATTTTTTAAAGAAACTAAAAAAAAAATTTTTAAATCGACATAGCATCGCGTTACGTTTATATTGTGTGAAAATATTTTATATTAATATAGAGAGTGACAAGCAAGTATATAAGTACCACGACTAATGTTTATCTTTCTTTATAGAAATAAGATTAAGATTTGTGCAAATAGACTTATTATTAGGATAATATAATAGTTAATTGAATATAGATCTTGAGTAAATTATTTGCAAACAACTGATGCAAGTTGAAATGTTGTCAAAAACCAATCTTGCATGCATGGTACACTGCAGTGTCCCACAAAAAAATGCAGGTTTGAAAGTCGAAGAATTCCCAATTTTCTTTATTAAAAAAAGAAAAAAATAGGATGGAGATGGGTTTCTGTAACTTTTTTTATTCTCCAAAACTTTTAACTTTAGATATAATAAGGTCCCTAAGACTTAAGGGACTTACAAACTACATTGAGGAACAAAAACAGGATATTTACAGAAACTGTTTAATTTCTAATCTGGAGTACCACAGTGTTGTTGAGAATAAAGCCTCAGGGTCCAGTTTTCAAAGTAATATGATCTAAAGTGATGTTTAAATAAAATAATATGCTTTAAAATGCATATAGTTATACATATAACTCCTGATAGTTAACTATATGTATAACTAGTTATACATATAATTTCTTATAAAAACTTATTTTTTAAGGTTATGTTGAACAAATTAGTACCAATTAATTCAAATTCAAGATTTAGTTCAAGTTCAAGTTAAAGTTCTTATTTATTCATTTTTTTTTTGTTAATTTTATATTTATTTGTTTAAATTTATCAATTAGTACTATTTTTTACTACAGTAAGAATATTTATCATTGTTGAACGTGATTTTATTAGTAACTTCATTTTATTTTCAACATATTTTGACAACACCCTTTATATTTTAAATGATGACAGCTTTACTTTTCTATTGATGTTAAATTTATTACGTTTCAATAACTCAGATTGTATCATAACTGAATTATTGTAAGCTTTGTAGGGGTTTGTTGCATATCAAATGGTGTTGTAAATAAAGTAAAAATAATATATATATATATATATATATTTATATACATATATATAAAACATAAAAGCAATAAAATTGATACAAAATTTCACTTTAAAACGAATACCATTAACATTGTGATGATAATAGCATTAGAAAACTAGTATTTATGTATTATTATTATACTATAAATAAATAGTTTTTTAATTCATTTTATAAAATAGAGACTGACAACTGATAATTAATGGAAATAAATACAAATTATAAAAATCATGTAAACTTCATTTATTATTTCTAAATACTATATTAATGTTAGTCTACAAAGTTAAAATCAATTTAGAGCATTGTTGTTAGTTCTTTTGTGATTTGCACTTCCACTTCTGTCTCTCAAATTTATAAAATAGGTGGTCAAAGCTTGCTCAATAGGTAGGTTCTCAGCATAACAATGCTTTTTTCTTACACTTTCTAAAGAGAAATATGGCAAATTGATTACTTATTTTACCTAAATCATAGGGTCATCTATGCATAATGATGTCAGATGATGACCCGGTTTATTGAACACCTTCACCCTTTATCAAACTCAGTCAATTTTTTTGCCATCTCCCATTGAAAATGATGTTAGGTTTGTTATCATATTATGATGGTATATCTGAATTGTTAATATAATATAAAAAATGCATATACCATCAATTTTTTTCTGGTTCAATTATACATTTATTCTCAACAAAACTAAAAGTAAAAAAAAAAAAACATAAATTGTTCTTTCAGATAAGCAAGCTTATTTCTGAACTTAAATTGCTTTTCCTATGATCCTCTACAGTTTTAAGCAACAAAAGCAAGAAGTTTTTAGACCACATTGTTGGTGTAAATACCTCTAAAATCTGCTCATAGCTAGCATAAATTGTTTTACTTTTTTTTAAATAAAATATTTTACTTTTTTTTTTAATTCCATTTTTTAATTGACATTATTCTGGTCTCAACATCCCCTCCCCATTGTCAATTATTGTTAAACTTACACTGCCCCTCTATCTACTGGCATTATTTATGGATGATCCCATAGCCTAAATAATAAATATATATATATATATATATATATATATATATATATATATATATATATATTATTTTTACTTTATTTACAACGCCATTTGATATACAACAAACCCTTACAAAGCTTACAATAATTCAGTTAAAATTCAATCTGAGTTATTGAAACGTAATAAATTTAACATCAATAGAAAGGTAAAGCTGTCATCATTTAAAATATAAAGGGTGTTATCAAAATATGATGAAAATAAAATTAAGTTACTAATAAAATCACGTTCAACAATGATAAATATTCTTACTGTAGTAAGAATTAGTACTAGTTAACAAATTTGAACAAATAAATATAAAATAGTGAAAAAACAATGAACAAATAAGAACTTGAACTTAAACTAAATCTTGTATTTGAATTAATTGGTACTAATTTGTTCAAGCATAACCTTAAAAAATAAGTTTATATAATAAATTTTATGTATAACTAGTTATACTTATAGTTAACTATCAGGAGTTATATGTATAACTGCATGAATTTTAAAGCATTTTATTTAATTTATATATTACTTTAGATCATGTTACTTTGAATACTGGACCCAGAGACTTTATTCCCAATTACACTGTGGTACTCCAGATTAAAAATTGAAAAGTTTCCGTAAATATTCTGTTTTTGTTCCTCAATGTACTTCGTAAGTCTCTTAAGTTTTATGAACTTTATTATATATAAAGTTAAAAGTTTTAAAGCCTAAAAAAAATTACAGAAACCTCCCTATCTCCCCCCTATTTTATTATTTTTCTTTAATAAAGAAAATTTGACTTTCAAACCAGCATTTCTTTGTGGGACACTGCAGTGTCCCATGCATGCATGCTTGGTTTTTGACAACATTTGAACTTGTATCAGTCAATTGCTTGCAGATAATATACTCAAGAACTATATTTAAATATCATATGAACATGTTAGAGAATGTTCATATGATATTTGAACATCACAAACTTAATAATATTGTTATGATTATCCAGATTAAAAATTGAAAAGTTTCTGTAAATATTCTGTTTTTGTTCCTCAATGTACTTCGTAAGTCCCTTAAGTTTTATGAACCTTATTATATATAAAGTTAAAAGTTTTGGAGCCTAAAAAAAATTACAGAAACCTCCCTATCTCCCCCCTATTTTATTATTTTTCTTTAATAAAGAAAATTTGACTTTCAAACCAGCATTTTTTTGTGGGACACTGCAGTGTCCCATGCATGCATGCTTGATTTTTGACAACATTTGAACTTGTATCAGTCAATTGCTTGCAGATAATATACTCAAGAACTATATTCAAATATCATATGAACATGTTAGAGAATGTTCATATGATATTTGAACATCACAAACTTAATAATATTGTTATGATTGTTATGTTATATAAATAATACCATAATAGATTATGATATGAAAATAAGATAGGATATGAAGGTAATGATCAAAGAATAAATTTACTTATAGAGATTTAGATGTTTGTTTATTAGTTTCAGAATATTATATTATGTGTGACCGCGGCCTTCTATAATAACAGGCCTTGACATTGCACAACAAAGTTGTTAAACTGAAGGCCAATTCCTAATACTGTGTTTACATTTTCATCTTTTAACATTAGACGAAAGTTTGTGTTCACGCTTTTTTAATAAATCTTTAAAATTTGATTGGTTTATAAATTAGATAGCGCAACTTCAAGACGATAACGTTGTAAGGTTTAAGGCGTTACATTGTAAGGTCAAACTAATGGTAAGTTTTTTTAATAATTAAAATGCCTTTAAAATGCTGTGTTTCTCTTTTCAAGTCGAACTATCTCAACTACAACAAAAATATCAATTTATACAACTACAATATCAATTACAACTACAACAAAAATATCAATACTCAACTACAACAAAAATATCATTTTATAAATTCCCGAAGAATCTAGAGAAGAGAAAAAGATGTAGTTAAGCTCTCCCAAGAACTGGTTTTATTGTTACAGACTATACAGCAGTATGTCAACTGCATTGGCCAAATGAAGAACCTTTTGAAAGCAAATATGGGAAGCAATGACCTTTAAACCCACCATCTGTTTTTAAAAATATTCCGCCTAGTTGTTTAGCCACACCAGCAAGTGAAGTTAGAAAAACTGTAACTTCAAGCGGTTTTCAAAGCATTTTACCAGATAAGTTAAATGATTTTCTAAAAGAGGATGAACTTATATTTGACGGTGTTCAATCTTTGTTAAGTGATAATAATGATGTTATTGTTTTCCAGCTTAATAAAAAGAGTTTACACATACAATCAAAAATGTACAAACTTGGTGTTCCATTATTTATTTTAGTAATTTTCAATGATTATTCATTTGTAGCTAACCATAATGGCACAACTTGTAATATTTAATCTTTAGCTGTAAACAAATTAAAGTTAATAAAAACAAAATCATCTTTACTTGAAGCAGTTAGATTTTTAAAAATAAAGAAAGTTCGCTTCAGTCAAATATTCTATTCGAACACCTAAATGCTATGAGAAAAGTTGATGTTGGTGAAGTTTTATATACTTCAGATATTATATGTAGAGCATATGAGTATTTTGTTATGCGACGAAGTTTATATGATTGTTTGTGTATTGACTACAAGTTACCAAGTATAAGGATTTTAACACGATTGACTTCAAAAATAAGCTCAATGGAGGACCTAAGTTTCATAAATAGTATTTTTATGAATTTAAATCCATTGAAAAGAACATCCATACTACTAATTGATTAGGTCTATGTCAAAGCTTCATTACTTTACCAAAGAGGTGCTTTGTTTGGTCAAGCAGTAAACTACCCTGAAAAGTTAGCTAAAACAATTTTATCATTTATGATTAAATGTCTTTTTGGAGGTCCAGAATTTATATGTAGAGCTCAACCTGTTTCAAGTTTTTCCTTTGAATTTCAAAAGTTTGCTCAATGTCAACAAATTGTTGATACGATAAATAATATTGAAAATACTAATAATTACTGATGGTAACCGTGTAAATCAAAGATTTTTTGGAATGTTTAAAACAGTTGATAGTAAACCATGGTTATCAACATCAGGTTTATATTTATTATATGATTATGTGCATCTCTTAAAATCTATACGAAACAATTGGTTGACAAAAAAGACTGGCAATTTTTGAACAATAAAGAACTGGCTTTGGCTAAGTGGAGTGATTTAGAAACATTATATAAAACTGAGTGCAATAGTCTTTTTAAACTCTCTAAACTTACAGCTAAATCAGTTTATCTAAAACCAATAGAAAGACAATCTGTAAAGTTTTGTTAGTCTGTTTTTTGCGAAGAAACAGTAGCTGCATTAAGAACGCATCCAGAGATTGAAAATAAAGCATTTGAAGGTACTGCTGTATTTATTGAAAAAATAATTTTTTTTCGGATGTTGTTAATATCAAAGCACCTGGTGCTGGCATTCAGTTTAGAAATGAATTATGCGGAGAAATCCACTCAGTTGGTGATCAACAGTTACAACTGCTACGAGATATTGCTGAACTGTTAAATTTTATGAAACCTACAGGTAAGCCTGTATAACAGCTTACGCTAGATACTAGCAATGCAATAGCGCATTCATGTTATGGCTTTATTGATCTCGTAGAAGCTTTGTTGAGTAATGGAGCAAAGTATATCTTATTAGGTTGGTTTTCAACAGATCCACTTGAAAAAGCTTTTCCTAAGCTTCGACAGGGATCTGGAGGTACTTACTTTATAAACGCTAAATCTTTAATTGAAAAAATTAATATTCAACATACTAAATTGATATTGCAACTTGACATTCCTGTTGATGGTATCGATGGTCATACTTGTGACATATGTTTTAGAGATATTTCTACTGATGAAAAAGAACTTCTGGATAATATACATGATCTTGAAAGCTCAGTTAATAAATCTACATTAGTGGCTATAGTTTACATAGCTGGCTATGTGCAAAAAAGCGAAATAAAAATTTATGATAATTCTACCAATTATTATTATAAATATGGAAGTTATCTGTATAGCCTAAACAGAGGCGGACTTGAAATTCCTTCTGATACTCTTTTCTAATGATCAATATTTTGCTTTTTTTTTTCAAGGTGCTACTGACCGTTTATGCAGAACATTTTGTGTTACTCAGTTTCAGTTCATTGCTGCTAAATATAAATTTAAAATCACAAAAAAACACTGCAGAGTATATTCTAATATTTTGCTAAAGAATTACTCACTAATTACCACTCACAAAATACTAAAGCTATCATAATTTATGTGAAATTTAGTTTTGTAATTTATTATGCTATTTACTTGTAATGTTTTTTATTTTCTCATTAGCCTATATGTCTCTCAATATGTTTGGATTTGTAAATATTTACCCTGTTGAGATATATTGAGAAAAGTTGATTCAAGCAAAAAAACTTTTTTTTTGCTTGAATCAACTTTGTTGGTGTTTTTTATTGTTGGTGATTTTTATTGTTACCATTTTTAGCAAAAAAAATTAAAAATACAGTTATCTTTTTAATATATAGATATATACTTTGATATGGTTCTGCTTGTTATTGATACTATTTAATATTACATAAATATTCTTAATGAAATTTGAAATACGAAAAATATGATTATCTTTTAACAATTTTTTGGTTTTCTTTTTATATTTCCGTCTTAACTAGAGATTATTATTAGAAAACATAGACTACCATTACACCCTACCTAATATAAAAATATATCAATATAAGTAAAAGTTAAAGTTTAATCGGCCTTCAGTTTTTACAGCATTTTGCGCGATGTCAAGGCCTGTTATTATAGAAGGCCGTGTATGTGTGACGAAAAAGTAAAGATACTTTTTCATCCAGTGGCTATTGCACCCAACGTCTACATAATTGAAAAAGTAGGTTTTCACATTTTTGTTTTTGTTTTTTTGTTTAACTACTTATCCTAATTGATCACTTGTTTTCAGGATTCTCCTTATGGGTTCAAGGTCATTACGCATAATATTTGTTCAATTACCCTTAATACGTTAGTCATTATAAGTAATAAATTAGGAAATAATTATTTGTGAAATATTGTAGTCATTAATGACTTTAACCTGGCTAATAATTAAAATTGCTCGACTAATAAGGTATTTATATATATATATATATATATATATATATATATATATATATATATATATATATATATTTATGTTTATATATATATTTGTATTTAAATTTTTTTTTTTTTTTAAATGTTTGAAGAAAGTTATAAGATACTAAAAACCTTGGTATTATGCAAGCCGAAGCGATTTAATTAATTCAATCGACAAAAACGGCGTGTAAATTGCAAAAGAAAAAATATTTTTAATATTTATTTTGGATGTATTGATTAATAGCATTTATTTTGAAATAAATTCATTTTGCAACACGTTTTTTAATTTTATAAAATTTCGTCATAATAGTTTAAGGTAAATCCCACATACCGAATGGGATAAAGTAGCAAATAACAGATTAAGTTAAGTCTCTCTGAAAGCTTCGATGATTAATTTTAAATTACTATTTAAGTAATTTTTAAATTAAAAGAATTTTAAAAATTATTATAGAAGCATTCGGACTTTCATTTGTCTAGTATTGACTACTTTTATACTATTTGGATTAAAATATGTGGCATTTAAGATCTATAACATGTAGTATACTCCACCTATATCCCATGTAGGATTTACCACATAAAACCCATGTGGGATTTGCCATATGAAACCCACATGGGACAAAATAATAATCCCGATATGGGTTACATATGGTAAAAACCCACGCGTATCCCATATGGGATTTACCATATGGAATCCATGTGGGATTTACCATATAAAACCCACATGGGACAAAATATTAATCCCCACATGGGTTACATATGGAAAAAATCCACGCGTATCCCATGTGCGCTTTTTCACTGGGTAAGCTTCAGATTAATATCTTGTTCGAAGATGAATTAGTCAAGCCTCATTTTCTCTACAAATTGTTGTAGAATATTCTCTAAAATTTTAACATATTTTAATACAGTCAAAAAGTCATTGATTAACACCAATGTTTCTACTCCTTTTTAGCCAAAACAACTCCAAAGCATAACGTTGCCACCCCCGTGTTTTAATGTGGTTTGGATTGTCATTAAATTTAAACTCTGTCAGCTAGGATTTCTTTAAAATTCCTAGCTGACAGAGTTGGTTCCTTGATTATTTCTTTTAGAATTCTGTTTTCGTGGCAAAATGATATCTTGCGTTGGCGGCCTATCCTCTTCATATTTTCTACAGTATAATGCATTTTACATTTTTTTATTATTGATTATACACTAATTTTACTTTTTTTGTATTTTTGAGCTATATTGCAGAGCTATTTTTTTGAGCTAAACTGCAGTTTGCAAAAACATTTGTTTCCAAGCCTATGAACTTCTGGAAAATAATATGCTGGAGTGATGAAACAAAGTTTGAGTTGAAAAATCTTAATAGGCGACCAAAGATTTAGAAACGCTTAGTCAAACCGCCAGATATAAAGACTATCTTAACCACATTAAAACACGGGGGTGGTAACGTTATGCATCGGAGTTGTTTTGGCTACAAAGAAGTAGGAAATTGGATAACCTATTTTTATGGCCATCCAGGATAGTTAGGCCTTTTAATAAATATTAAGACGTTTTTAAAAAATTAAGTTCCACTATCACGTAAATTAAAGTCACAGAATAAAGCACTAAACAAAATATTAATCAAATAGTTCCATAAAATAAAAAGAAATTCATATCAAATAATCTTAACATCACCGTATAAATATTTATGTCGCACGAAAAACTGCTAATTTTTCAATGAAATAAATATAACTTTGTAAAATGGGGAGTTCCGGATTTATGAAGAATAGAGCGATCTATTTCTATATTATATACTTATATATTTAATATATATATATATATATATATATATATATATATATATATATATATATATATATATATATATATATATATATATATATATATATATATATATATATATATATATATATATACATATATATATATATATATATATATATATATATATATATATATATATATATATATATATATATATATATTATATATTTAGAGCGATCTATCAATAGTCATTTTTTATTTTCTTTCAATTACTGTCTATTTTGTAAGTATGGCAGTAAAACTTTTATTAAAATTTGACTGGTATTTTTTACTTTTTTTACGACAACCAATCCTGCAGAAATGTTAAATATATTGCATAGATCAGCGATGATCTATGCAATATATTTACCAGTCAAATTTTAATAAAAGTTTTACTGCTTTACTTACAAAATAGACAGTATTTGAAAAAAATAAAAAATGACTTAGGACTAGAATTTACTTCATTAACATATATTATCTTAACGTGCAAAGCAAGTAGACCGTATTCGTTTTCTTTCTTACCTAAAACATGCTTTCATTGCAGATGATAAATTTAGTACATAACAAAAAGACTCTATGTGCCTAATTATGAGAATTCAATAAAAAGTTTAAAAACTCATTAAAATATCAGAAAAGCTCTTTTTTGAAGGCAATTGATGATAATAAAAGTTTCTGACATTTAATAAGCTGACTAGTTTGCTGAATACTTTTTTGTTTTTTAGGAATACCTCAGAATCGAAATTTTGCAGTTACTGTCTATTTTATAAGTACGGCAGTACAAATGTATGAATAATTTTGGCACCTACTGAATAAAACAATATTTAGAATTATCAACTTAACAAATTTATTTCTGTAAAAAAAATTTTACACTGCAATCCTTACACATCCTTATTGATACAATCTTACTTAAAGTAGTACTGTTTTAAAAAAAGAAAGAAAAAGAAAAAATTTAGTTCAACATGTAGAATAAGAATTTATTTGAGGCTTTCATAATGGAAACCAAAAGAAAATTTTCTACATATTTTATAACGCATATAACCTTGGCAAGTTTGTATTTGTTTTGACTTTTTTTCTTGATTTGCGTAGCCATGTAGTTTATATTTTAGAAACTTTAAATCCTATTTGGATGACAGTTTAAAACATTATGTTTAAAAGTGTTTTATTCAATGATGCTATTTGTTTTTCATATAATAGAAATCAATTACTTTTACATTTACAATTACAATTAATTACAATTACAGACTTAAAGTAACATTTAATAAAGTCTCTAAGTGTGGCAATTTTTTTTATAACACTTTATTTACACATTGCTTTATAAGTGTTACTTGTTTTTAAAAAGTGATAATTTGAAAGGCTGACGAAAAAAATACAGAAGTCAAAAACTTCATATGAATAAAGATATCAAAAACAATATAAGATGCAGAAAAAATAAAAAAGGCAACAAAATATGAGTTAAAAACTGAAATTGTGAAAAGTGAATCGTTTAATCATATTTTCCCCTTGCCAAAAAAGGTTCTTTTAGTACCATATCGTACAAAATAACCCCCATGCTATTAAACCTAATGTCATTGAACGATTTAGATAAATATTAGATTAAAAGACATTTTGAGCTTATCGATAAAAAAAAGTAGTAAGATCGCCGTATTTTCTTTATTTTTTCTGAAAAAATTCAGTTTGTTTAACTGCATTTTTTGTTCTAGTTACAATCGTGTATATGTCAGAATATGTTCAAGGTTATTAAATATATTATTAAATAAGTTACATTAAATATGTTACCGGCAGGACTTTTAGAATATCACAGGATCTTATGATGCAGCCCTTTACAATCTATATCACAATAAAAACACAATATTCTAATAATCTTCACTAACTATAAACAAAATAACGTATAAATCAAAGCAACTAAAGTACAAACAACAGATATATATTTTAAAGTGAAAAGATATTCGCATTAGTTTTTTAAAAATTGGATAACTGAAAATAACTATTATCTAAAAATGTTAAAAAAAATATCAATTTATAAAATAATTACAATACAAATAAAAAAATTGTCTGATGCAATAAACTTATTATTGAACCTTCTGCAAGTAATTTTAATTTATTAAATAAATGTTTCTAGTGATCATTAAGTCTGAAGCTTTTAGAACTCCTTTATCTTAAGAACACGCTATTGTTAACTTATATGCGCGGGGGAGGGGGGAGTTGGCATAACAATTCAGAATGGTATAAAGAATTATTTGAAAAATGATAAAATAATTTTTTGAGTGTTTTATGTAATTATAAGTAATAGCAAGTAACAGTAAGTAATTATAAATAAATAATAGATAAATAATTTCCATCACAATCGCTCAATATAAAAATAACATTCCCCTTTTTTTTTTTTTACAAGTATATAAAAAAAAGAAATAATTACAAATGAAAATTTGTAATTATTTATCGTTTTATGACGGTCTGAGTGTATGTAGCAAACAAATACTAATACTACTGCAATAATGTGACTTTATTATTGAGTGATATGTCACTCTTATATTGGCTATCTATAATATTTAGTGATATATATCTCTTATATCGATTATCACAAACAGTATGTAATTTTACATACTATTTGTGATATCATATACCACATAAATAGTATGTAATTTTATTGATATGACATTACAAATAGTATGTAATTTTATTGATATGATATCACAAATAGTATGTAATTTTATTACTTCTACCGCTATTGCGATAGAAATAATACAATTACATACTATTTGTTATATAACTAATAAAAGTTCTAGGAGCTAAAATCTAAAAGTGTTACAAATAGTTTTTAAAATAATTGCAATTTTAATAATAATGGACTCAATACATTGTTTTTAATACTTTATACTACGCTATATTAAAGTTGTTTACATTTGAGTGTAACAGTTGTTTTTTTTTTCATTTTTGGGTGAGCAAAGGTATAATCTCTGAGTTTTCTGGAACTTTACTAACATTTTTACAAGCTAAACGTATTTACATTAGGCAAAATCAAAGTTCGATTCAATTTTGAAGTTTTCAACTTTCAACAGATAACTTGGCCATTCGTTAACTTGTTTTTAATAGATACAAAGTATTTTTTTATATTTGCATACGTTGGCAAAACGTTTATGCTTAACCGTGAAGAACTATATGATGCCAAATATTGTGCATATCTTATCAATGTGTGTGACTCTTCATTCGTGCAGTTTCAATCTTTTGTTCAATGATCTACATTTTGAGTATAACTTTTTTTTTCTTAACGTATTTTATAAATTTGTGTTGTTCAAAAAGAAGTTACTATTTCACGATTATAATGCGCTTGTTTAAATACAGGTTATAAATAAAAATTTCAAATCAGCAAAGTGGTTTGTAAATTTTCCTAAAAATTGCTTTACGTAAGGATTCGTTTAGCAAGCCATAGATTAAAGGGTTAAACACAATATGGCAGTAATTTATGACGTTGCCGATCCACGTTTTCTCACGTGAGTGACAACCATTACACAACATATTTGACATTGCTAACACAATAAAACTTCCCCAAAAAACTAGAAAGTTTATAAACAGTAAAAAAATTGTTTTTGCAATTTTTAAGTTCCTCTGAAATGAATTTGACTGTTTCGATTTTTTTGTATACTTAAAAGCCATTAAAAATAATGAAAAATATAGGCCTATCATTATAAGAACTGGAAAAATAAAATTAACTGAGATAAAGTAAATTCCAAACTCAAATGAAAAAATGACCGCACAGGTTTTCTGGAAAACTCTAACGGCGGAAGGTCCTTCAGCATAAATAGGATACAAACCAAAATTTATGGTGTAAATCCAGCTACACAATATTGAGATTAAAACAATACGCCTCAAAAAGTATCTAGTTCGTTTGAAGGGAAGGAACACCGATACAAATCTTTCTAATGTTAGCAACATGAGATTTAAAACAGATGACGGAAGAGTAAACAAAAACAATACTTCTTTAAAACCGCAAAGTATTGTTCCATATGGGTAGTTTCCTCTTAACATAAAATCAATATCAAATGGTACAACTGTTGTTGCAATAAGTAAGTCAACTATAGCCATATTGACAATATACGTGTTTGTTATTGAGCGAAGTTTTTTTTCAGACAATATGACAAATATCAAAATTATGTTCAATATAATTCCAAATATACTAATTAGTATGAAACAAACTGCTAATCGAGTTGAAACATCAGGGGTTAGTTTAGAAACATAATTTAATGGAATACGTAATAATGAATTATTGGTTATCATTTTAGGGCTATCTATAAAATAATAAAATAAATTAAAAACAATATTGTAAGTACTCACGTAAAAATTATAGTAACTGCATTTATAAAGCATTCATACGCGCGAGCGTGCGTACAGTTATGTAAAAATGAAGAAACACATTTTTGTTTTTTTTCTTTAATTCCAATTCATACATCAACTTGGGTTTTAAATTTGTTTTATAAAAATTAGATTAAACATTAATAAAATAGTCTAATTAGAAGAAAAATAAAAAGTAAAGTGTTGTACGCAGAAGAATATAAAAAGCAAATAACATATGCAGAAATATAATGCTTTAAAAATTTAAAAAGAAAAACTTAATAATTTGTTATATAAAAATTGTTTTGTAATTAGAAAATAGATTTGAAAATTTAATTAATACACACAAACACACAGATATATATATATATATATATATATATATATATATATATATATATATATATATATATATATATATATATATATATCTGTGTGTGCGTGTGTGTGTGTGTGTGTGTGTGTGTGTGTGTGTGTGTGTGTGTGTGTGTGTGTGTGTGTGTGTGTGTGTGTGTGTGTGTGTGTGTGTGTGTTTTTATATATATATATTTTTTTTTTAAATAATGCTAACATAATTTTTCTTTTTTAAATAAAAAGTTGTGTGCATAAGCATACAACTTTTTATTTACGTTTAAAAAATATATTTATGGTTGGGAATATTGCTAATGGGTGATGTTCTGCGGGTTCAACTTTTTTATGGATACTTTTTTTGCAACGCAAAATCATATCCCTAAAAAGTTTATTTTCTGTTACTTTAGAGTAGTTATAGTTTTTTAAAACTT
>NC_088928.1:1407500-1410000 GCF_038396675.1 Hydra vulgaris | reverse complement strand
AAATATTTATACAATAAATTTATTAATCGTGACTCCAAGGTTAATTCTTAATTTACTCTATTCAAAAGCTATAATCTAAATATAATAAAGCATAAAATGTTTTTTAAGCTTTATATTTTAACTTTTTTTTGTCCCTTGCGAACCACTGTGCTTGGTGCTTTAAATATCTATAAACTCAGTTAACACCAAGTTTCATTGTTTATGTTTAAAACAAAAATGGGATTGTCCCTAAAAAATTTTCGTATATAAAATATATTTTAAAATGTATTATTAAATATGTTAAAATATATACTCCCATACATAAAAAAAAAGTTCTACATAACCGTATCATACAAATATATAAAAAAAACATATCAAAATTAAAACAAAAAAGAAGTAAGAAAATAAGGAAATTCAAAATAGCAAATAATTAAATGTTGCAATGCTTACAACCGCAAAAATGTTTAGGAACTACTTAAACAAAAATTTCATATTTATAATCACAAGATGAATTTTTAACATCATTACTTGAATTTCAATGATATAAATAAATTTATTATTATATGATTAACCTTTCTTTAAGAAAAACATTTAAAGTCGGATAAATTAATATTCCTGAGCAGTAATAATCATTTTGATTCATTTTTAAATTGCTCTAATGTAGTCTTCTATTTGTTGATAATCTCTAAAAAAATTTTCAAAGATAAGATCCGCAGTATTTAATTGAGTAGGTGGTTAATTTTAAATTTTATTTAAAAAGAGCAATATTGTTATTTGAAAACTGTGATATTTGATGTTACATTTAGAAACGGTTTAGCCTTAAACATCATTGCGATACTTTTTAAGAGTGTTGTTTCAATACTATTTTTATGTAAATACCACAGTAACTTTTCATCCAGTTTTACTCCTAAAAAGTTTACGTATGTTTCTCTTTTAATATAAGTATTATTATTTATAAGATTTGGTAATTTTAGAGGAATGTTTTCTAATTTTTTTTTATTTTATAGAAAAGTATATATTTTGTTTCACCCACATTTTGTGAAAGTTTGTTACTAACGAACCATTCATTAACTTTACATAACTGTTCATTGACTATTTTAAAAAGTGTTTTAATATCTCTGTGTGAACAAAAAAGATTAGAATTATCAGCAAACAAAATTAGGTCTAAAAGGTTGGTTGCTAAGTATAAGTCATTTATATAAAATAGAAATAAGAGTGATCCTAAAATAGAGCCCTGAGGAACCCCGCAAGTTACGGAATATGGAAATGTGTTATTTTGATCATATTATAAAAATTGCTTTTCTAATTTTTCTAATTTGCGTTTTCTAATTTTTTATTCTTCACGAGCAGTTTTTAGTTTTTCAGGAACAATACCTGTCTTAAATGAAAGATTAAATGAAATAAAGAAGGTTCAATAATATCAAATCTGATTTGACAATATCAATACTAATTTTATCAAAATCTTCACTTTTTTTACTTTTCAGACTGCTAAATGTAGCTCTCAGCTTGCTAAGTTTTAAAGTAGTTTCGTCCATAAGTTTATCATAAGTTTTATATAAGTTTATTTTTATAAGTTTTTAAATATGAATCAAAAGAAGTGGAGTTAGATGGAATTTTACCAGCCAAATTTGGACTAATATTAACAAAGTAGTTTTTTAGTTCTTCAGCCATAATAGATTTAACATAAAATAATTTTTTTGCAGAGCGTTTTATACATTAGTTTTCCATTATTTATTTTACTTTTCCATTATTATTAGTTTTTCATTAATTATATGATTTTTGGCAGAGTATTTTATTACATAAACATAAGTCGTAATACAATTATGTAAATGATACAATTCAGCGTACTAACAATATAAAGCTAGGTTTCCGAAAGAAGATCATAGGGATCTTATCATCGGAACCTTAAAAAGTAGATTTGAAGATTTATCGTATTTACATTATGCAAAAATACAACACATTTTAATATATAATAAGCTGAAGATTTAACAAATACATTTTACATACATTTTTAGTAGAAAGAGCTGCCACCTCTGCTGGGTTGCACGGGTGTCCCCCGGATTTCAAGATCAATTCCCGTCTCCCGGAAGTAATTTGAAAAAACATCGAAATCTCCCAGAATGCGAAAATGTTCTAAAATTTTATATTGTTTGCAGATAATGTACACATTAAAAACGTGATTCTCAAGCAAAAGGCGTCGCGATGTGCGAAGCGATGCTATCTAGCGAGTAGCTTGTCAACATTGCTTCACAGCTCGAGATTAAAGTTCATTAAAGTTAATACGCGGATACTCTTAACTATAAATATCTATTTTTTTTTACACTAAGAAAGAAGAAGAAAAAAATTTTTGAATAAAAGTTTTGATAAAAGAAATAAGATTATAGAAAAATGAAAAAACCAGAAGTAGAAACAGAAGTGATAAATAAAAAGAGAAAAACCAAAAGAAGAGAGGAAAAAAAAAAAAAAAAAAATTGATATAAAATAACAACAAAGAAAACAAATTACAATAACAAAGAACTTA
>NC_088928.1:1290000-1402500 GCF_038396675.1 Hydra vulgaris | reverse complement strand
AGCTTAAACTCACTTTCAAGACAGAGCCTCCACCATCTATTTCATGTATACACATGCGTTTTGTGTTATATTATATTTACTTTATGCATTTTGTTATTTTCTTATAGACTTGATTAATTATAACTTTTTAATAAATTAATTAGTTTGGTTATTCTTGACAATCAAAAGAGCTAAGATATAATCATTGAACAAAAGAAAGATGGAGCAATTCATTAAACCTGATAGACTAAGATAGACTGATAGGTATAGTTCCGAACTCACCAGATTTAGCAAAATAATACATGCACTGATAAAGAACATTTACAATTTTATAAGTACATTTGATGATAACTCCATCAAGCTTAATCTCTTAATAAACAATATTGAACCTAATGTCTATGAATTGCCATCGTGTACTGGAAAACAAGACATTAGACCTTTAATCAGCTTTTGACCAATTTAGATCTTTAGATGTGGCCCAACAAAATTCAAACTTATACTCACAATTGACCATACCTATCTCTGCCTCTATTCAAATTATCTTTACAAAAACTCTGACAAATAATCACTTAGCAGTTACAGTAAAATCAAAACAAGTGTGCTTTTTTTGTATAAACATACAATATCTTCTTACTAAATGTCCTGCTCGTGAGGCTATCTTTCATATATGTAATAAGGTTGATCATTTGAAAAACTTTTCAGATCATCTAATGTTTCTTCTGCTGTGTGATCAGTCACCATATCTGCTTTAGCAAACTCTTGCTTCAGAGTCAGTTATATAACATCATTATTAATAGTAAGTGTAAATCAGAAGCTATAATTGATAGTGGGTGTACAAACGTTTCGTTAACAATAAACTAGTGGTTCAGCCCTATAATATAGATGTTGTTTATGAACAGAGTGTAATCGGAATGGCATCAGCTTCTTTATCAGCAAAATTAGATTGATATTTATATGCTTTAATAGCTGTTCAAAACAAAATCTGTAACAAATTCAAGCTGTATGTGCTAGATAACTTATGTATAGATATTGTTCTATTTTTTTTGGCACAAATTTTCAAGAGCTGTATAAGAGTATTACCATAAAGTATGTTGGGAAAGGACCACCCATAACATTTGCAGCTTCAACAACAATGAAAACTGAACTTTATAGAAATTATTCTCAAACAGAAAGAGAATTTATTAAAACTGAAATTCACCGCCTGTTCCAAACAGGAATATTAGAGCCAAGTAATTTACCTTGGCGTACCCAGGTCTTAGTAGTTAATGAAAAGACTAAACGTTATATGGTAGTTGATATTTCTGAAACTGTTAATAAGTATAACAAATTAGACACATACCTTTACCTAAGATTGAAACGATTCATTGGTTCTGGAATTACATATAATCAAGAGAAGTGTATATTTTTAACTGAGAATTTAGATTTTTTAGGTTACCCTATATCTTATGGCTTAATGCAAAGTAAATATGAAGATTGAGTAAATGAGGTTCAGCTCATTAAAAAAAATCCTAATTATGCTTGTGTGAAATTTCTTATTGGTCATGACACTACCGTGTTTATTGGCATCTATTGGAACAATACCTAAATATAAGTATCAAACAACAATTTAGAAGTAATTATCCTCCAAACTCTAATAGTAGCAATGAAACTCCTTTAACTTCAGAAGAGTAACTGGAAAATAATCTGAAGTCAATAGAGAAAATAAACATTTTTCCTCGTAGATCTTTATGAATTTCTAAAGCATCAGAAACCATATAAATATACCTGAACGCTTTTAAGGAAAGGGTAAATGTTATGTTAATATGATATACATATATATATATACATATATATATATATATATATATATATATATATATATATATATATATATATATATATATATATATATATATATATATGTATATATATATATACATATATATATACATATATAAATATATATATATGTATGTATATATACATATATATATATGTATGTATATATACATATACATATATATATATATATATATATGTATATATATATATATATAAATATATATATATATATATATATATATATATATATATATATACATATATACATATATATATATTTATATACATATATATAAATATACAGTGGGTGCTCATATTATTAGAAACACTGTCTTTTTTTTGAAAATTATGTGTTAAAGGTTATTTATTATAGAAATAAAAAGGTTGCAGACTATTTTTTCGTAACTTTTGAGTGTTGCGGTCTATATTTATTACAAAAAACATACTTATTTATATTTTTTTTTAAATAATTCCACTATTGTACAAGCAAAAGATTACATATTGGTGATTTATTTTAGTATTTTGTTATCCCTTCCTTGGCACTTATTACCGCTTCTACACGTCTTGGCATACTTTCTATGCATTTTATTGCATTATTTTGAATATCTATGTTATTGTGCCAGACTTTGATCATCTTTTCAATTAATTGTATTTTGTTGGTGATCATTTCAGAAGCAATTTCCCTTTTCATGATCTCCCACAGATTTTCAATAGGGTTTGAATCTGGTGAGTTTCCAAGCCATGGTAGCACTGAAATTTTCTTTGCTTTTAGGTACTCTGTAACCTTCTTTGCTTTATGGCATGGGGCAGAATCATGCATAAATGTAAATTTTTGGTTCTTTGGGAACCATTCCTTCAACTGTGGTACCAATCTTGTGTCAAGAACTTTTATGTATTGGTCCTGGCGCATAGTTCCCTCAGCGATATATAAACGCCCTGTTCCATGTCCACTAATGACAGACCATACCATTATACTTAGAGGATGCTTTACACGTTTTAAGATGCAGTCTTTGTGGAATTTTTCTCCAGCTCGTCTACGCACAAACTGTGATTTGTTCATCAATATCTGGATTGTCGATTCATCCGAGAAACATACCTAAACAACATCAAAAAAACTTATAAGTCAAAGTTTTAATGTAGGCAAATCTCTAAATGGAATGTGTACAATTATAAATGAAGTACTTACATTTTTTCAGTCATCGACGGTCAAATGCCGATGACTTTTAGCCCAAGCAAGGCGTTTTTGTTGCATTGCTAGAGTGAGCTTAGGCTTTTTAGCAGGTCGACAGCCTCTAAATCCTTGTTCTTTGAGTCGGCGACGAACTGTCATTGGAGATACTGGTATTCCAGCAACTTGTATTAATGTGGTTAGTATTCGCCAAGGCTTATTCCTATTTTCTAGGCAAATATCTCCTATTTTTCTATCGTCTCTTGGCGTTGTTAGCCTTTTCTACCACAATGTCCTGTTCGTTGAGGAGTATAATCAGCATTTTTGTCCAGATTTTTTTTTATTCGGTTGACTGTTGCCACTGAAACCTTTGTCATTGATGCTATACACCTTTGAGAATAAGAAGTATTCTTCAGTAATGCTCCAACTTCTCTTTTTTTTGAGGTTGAAACATCTTTTGCCTTTCCCATATTGAACAAAACACGTGATTCTAGTAAACCGTTATAGAAGTCAAATTATATGTAAAAATATTGATTTAATCATGTTTAACTGTAAAAAATAGACACATAAATAGAACTCAATAACAAAACAATAAAAAAATCTTTGAAAACTTTAAAAAGAGAGCAATACAAAAACAGCACTTCACGCGACAACAACACAGGTATAACTGCCAAAATTGTCAAAATTCGGGAAAAACCCTATAACTTCATAATGAGATGAAATGCAATGTTGCCAAACTCCCAGATTAAAGTAAAAGGTACATACATACTATTTGTAAAATAAAAAAAATTATTTTGTTAAAATGTTTTGTTAATTTTGAACTTTATTCACAAAGTTTTTAAAATTTGGTCGTGATTCTAATAATATGAGCACCCACTGTATTTATATATATTTATTATTAATATCAAGATGTTTATACATACATTTGCGTTTTCTATTATACTATATATATTTTATGTATTTTGTTATAGACTAGTCTAATTATAGCATTTTTCAGCCAATATAACTAATTTAATTAATCTCTACAGAGCTTATGGTGAACTAGTTTCTCATTGCCATACAACTGTTGCAAGTTTTTGCTGAAAGTTAATTTCAACTAGCCTTGCTGGGCTAATTTGGTTGAGAGCAGATTCAAGTTTCCTCATTCTAGTATTTGAAAACCCCAAGTTCTCTTAGATTGAAACCATTTTTTTAACGCTCAAAGGACTAGGAAAAAATTGCAGTGCAGTTGATGACCTTAAAAATTACATTATAAATTAAAACTATATTATTTACATTTTGTAATGCCAATCAAATTAAAATAATTATTGAGAAAAATATTAATGTACGTTTACCTTTTCTTGAAGTAAATGGCAATCCTTGTATTTGGCTGGTCCAAACTGTTTTTCGTGCAGATGCATCTTTGTCTAAAATCAAGGTGGATGCAATCTGCTCTGCACCAGTTTGTTCTACCAATGCAAGTTTTCTTCGTTTTTCATGACGCTTACCTTGTATGCAATGATGAGGATGTCCACGGGCAAGCACAGATAAGCAAGACTAGTTTGGCTATCATTGAATCGTAGAGGAGACTTTTTTTATTAGTTTTGACAATTTTGCAGGTCATACAATCACACTGTGCTGTGCGCTTTGTAATGGTTTTTACAACAAAGAAGTCGAAATTGAACTGGTCTGGAAAATTTTTATGATTTGGCTGATTGATCTCGAATCAACAAGCCATGCAAATTTCATAAGGCACACGATCATCACTGATGTTCACAGTATTTGAAATAATCTTGTGAATTTTCTACTGGTAAGATTCTGTCAAGTGCCTGTCTGTTTTTTTCATACAGATTAAGCAAACGGGTTTTCTGCAGTTTTTATGGTTTTTATTTTTTGCTGGGAAGTAAACTATAAATATGTGATAAAGATGAGCTGAATATTTTTTCTAAGCTCAAAAAAATTGATTGAATTTCCAGATAAGTTCTTTATAAATTTTATTAAAAGTTGTAAGTTATAGAACTCATTCAAAACTTCTGTTCTTCTTCACAGTTTCGTTTCACAGAAGAACAGGCTTCTGTTCCACAGACGCACTGATCAGAATGCATTTATTGTGGAAAAGACGCGTTTTTATAGCTGTTTAAACAAGTTTTTATTTTTTTAAATAGTTCGAAAATGGCAAAATCTTTAACAATTGTAAAAGAGTTGTTGGAATGTCATGAAAGCACTCTACTAAAAATCTTTGGAGATTTGATAAATTAGAAGAAAAATTTTACAACGAAATTGAAAAATTAAAAAACGAAAATGCTTTACTGAAGAGAGAGTTCGCTGAAGCTACTAACAATGATTTTTCAGAATGAATATTATGAACAAGTTGTTAAGGAATCAAATGACTTAAAAGTAAAACTCAATAATTATAACAAAGACAACGTGAATCTAAAATGCACCTAAATTATTTAAGATAAATTAGCAGAGTTAGAAGATAAATTAGCAGAATTAGAAGATAGGAGTAGGCGGAACAATCTTCGTTTTGATGGCTTTGACGAAAGAGGAGAAGAAACTTAGAAAGATAGCGAATCAAAGGTCAAAGAGCTCTTAAAGGGGTAACTCGAAATTAAAAACAGCATTGCAATTGAAAGAGCACACAGGACTGGGAAGAAGCACGAATCACAGGACTGGAAAGAAGCACGGAAAAAGAAGAAGAAATATCGTGGTAAAGTTTTTTAACTATAAAGACAGAAAAATCATATTAAATGAATATAAAAAAGAAAACTATGGAACGAAAAAATATATCTAAACGAAGACTATAGCAATTACACAATAGAAAAAAGACGACTCTGTTTACAAAAGCAAAAGAACTTCGAGCTGAGGGTAAGTTCGCTAAAGTTATATATACCAAACTTGTCAGGCGTGCCTCACAAGTATAAGAAAATCTTTAAAATCATATTTAGTAAACAAAAAATGATAACCACAAACAAAAAAAAAATGGAGCGCTATGAATCACTTATTTTCAACTTTAGTAACAAATACATTGGATCTGATGAAAACACAGATGTTAATAATTTTAATGACTTAAAAATAGATTGTTTTTATGATTATGCTTGTGACTTAGAAAAAATACTTTCTAAAAATGGCGATGAAATCAAAAAAATCAGAACTGTCCACAAAAATATAAAAAGCATGAACAAAAATTTTGAATATCTTCGACATTTTATAGAGAAAACTGAAAACTAATTTGATATTAATTGTTTAACGAAAACTTGGTGTTCACAAAATGAGCTTAATAATAACTCTAACTTCCATCTTCCTAGTTTGAAACAATTTTATTAAAAAACAATTGAATAAACGCAGCTGATTTACGTAAAACAAAACATTGCGCTTAACGTTAGGAATGATTTATGTGTTTCTAAAGGCGATAAAGAAATCGTTACAATTTAATTAAATGCTTTTTAACTTTTCGCTTCTATTGATTTAAATGAAATTTTAAACAATAAAAGCGAAAAGTTAAAAAGCAAAAGCATTTTACTAAGTTGTTGATATAGACCACCTGGTGGTGCGTCCAAAAATTTAAGCTTATACTTAAAGCACAATATTTTTCATAATGGTAACAGAGAAAAGAAAAAAAGCTTTGTAATTGGCGATTTAAATATGGATTGCTTACGATATAGCGAAAAAAAAAAAAATTTTATGATAAAATATTTGTATCAGGAGCAATACCGCTTATAAACCGGCCTACTCAAATAGCAGAATACTCAACCACTCTAATAGACAATATTTTAACAACAGATGTATATAACAATGACATACAAAAAGGTATCATAAAATTAGATATATCAGACCACTTTCCCATTTTTCTAACAATAAACACAATTTTAACTCCTAACACTAACAAAAGTCAAACTATAAGAAAACGTATTTTCAACAAAAAAAAATCTAGAAACGTTTAAAAATCAATTATCATTGTTATACTGGAAGCATATAAATTTTAATGAAGACATAAATGTAATTTATAATAAGTTCTTTAAGACATTCTTCCCGGTGTACGATGCAAATTTTCCCGTTTCCCAAATAACCTTAAAACCAAAAACCTTAAAAAGTTGAATTACCAAGGGTCTTAAACAATCTTCAAAAATTAAGCAAAAGTTGTATATAAAATATTTAAAAACAAAATCTTATGCAAATTTACGCATATATAAAAACTACAAAACTCTATTTGAAAAAATTCGTAAAAACCTGAAAAAAAATTATTATTACTTAAATCTAATTTCTAAATATAAAAGCGACTCAAAACAAATATGAAAAATATTGAAAGAAAAAATGGGGAAACAGAAAACCTGTTCAAATTTCCTTCCGAAAATGATTAAAATAAAGAATTTATGTGTATATGAACCAAATGAAATAGCGGAAGAGCCTTCAAATCTCTAAAAAGACACAAAGCAATCGGTGCGGATGGAATAAACGGAAACATAATTATAGATTGCCATGAAAGTTTGAAAAATATTCTATATAAAGTATTCCAAACATCTATACAACAAGGGGTTTTCCCAGACCTATTAAAGATTGTCAAAGTTATCCCGATTTATAAAGACGGAGAAAAATCAAACGTCAATAATTATCGCCTTTCATCTTTGAAAAGACTTTGAAAAGATTGATCAAATCGGCTTTAAAAAAAATGGTTCAACTGAACAAGCCATTATTCCGTTTACTCGTGAAGTCTCAAGTTCTTTTGCTAAATCACAATATACACTTGGTGTTTTTGTCGATTTATCAAAGGCAATCATGATATTTTACTTTAAAAACTTGAGTTCTACGGAATAACAAGTAAATTGATCAAATGGTATAAAAGCTACTTGTCAAATAGAAAGCAATTCGTCTACCACGGAGAAGAATTGCTTCCTATTTATTTTCAAAATAAAACATTAATTGAAAAAAGTGTGGTGTTCCACAGGGTTCTATCCTTGGTCCACTTCTCTTTTTAGTATACATCAACGATGTAAATAAGGCTTTGAACCTTATGAGCATCATGCTTGCAGAGGTTAGGGTTAGGGTTAGGGTACGATACCAATTTATTTTACGATACCAATTTATTTTTATCAAACAAAGACATTAACAAACTATATTTAAATATGAGTAAAGAACTTATAAAAATTTCTACTTGGTTTAAATGCAATAAACTAACCTTAAATACTGACAAAACAAAGTGGATCCTTTTCCACTTCTCAACAAAAAAATGTTTTTTGCCTAATGATTTACCTAAACTTTATATTGATGAAGTAGAAATAAAAAAAGTTTCCGTTTTAAAATTCCTTGGTATTTATCTTGACGAAAATATGAAAAACTCATATCGATTATGCATCAACAAAAGTTGCAAAAAGTATTGGAATCCTCTATAAGGCCAGAAATTATTTAAAAAAAATAAAAAATTTAAAACAACTATACTACTCATTTATTCATAGCTATATAAACTATGCAAATATTGCCTGGGGAAGTACTGGTAAAAGTAAATTGCAATGTTCTTACCGCCATCAGAAACATGCAACGAGAATAATATACTTTTTAAATCGTTTTTCAAATACAAAATCTTTCATTCAAAGATATGAATGTATCAAACATTTTTGAACTTAACTTGTATAATACTTTATGTTTTACGTTTTGTTGTATGAACAACTCTTTATTACATGTTTTTAAAGATTTGTTTACCTATAAAGTAAAGAATAAATATCGTTTGCGAAATAAAAACTATTTAAAGAACCCTTTTGTCAAACAAAATTTAATTGATTTTGTATAGATTATCGAGCACCTTAACTCTGGAATAAAATTGTCCAGCCTAATTTTGATTCATCTATCTCTTTTTCTGTTTTTAAAAACAAATTAAAGAATATTATTTTTTCAACGGATAATATATTGAAATATTTTTGAGATATTATTTTAACCATTGTATTCTATTATATTTATATTGTAATTTTTATATGGTTCATTTTATTATATTTATATTAAAATTTTTATATGGTTTTGGCGACAAGATCGTTATGATCTTCTTTCAGATTCCAAGTTTATATATTTATATTACGTGTAAATCACGACATGTAAATAATGAAAACTAAAACTAAACTAAAAATAAAAAAATAAAAAAAAGAATGCTAACAATACTTCTGAGTTTTATAAGCTGGTACAATTAGCTTTCCATTATATATATTTCTAGTAGAGTATGAATATATTAGTCTACTTTTAGTGAAAAAGTATGTGGTGGAAGATGGTAAATTTTTATTAAAGAAGTCAAATACAAAAAGAAGATTAGCAAACTTTATTAACACTAAAAGTTTGGAATACCAAGTTTTTTGAAGGAATCCGATGTATCTGATTTAAAAAACTGGTAGTTTATTTTTTTAAGGGATTGACGGACCCCAAACTTGACAACAATAACTAAGATGAGATAAGAGTAAAGTATAGGAAATATTCTCAAGTGTAACTTAATTGACATAGCGATTGAGTTATTGAAAGCATAACGGCTAAAGACATGCATTAATGTGAATATTTCATGAAAGATTGCAGTCAACCAACATGCCAAAATATTTAGTAACTCTTGAAGGTTATTTCCGCTTATAATTAATTTTGATGCTAATTTCTACATTTTTGATGAAATAGTTTTTATTCGGAGATAAAAAAAAATTAGTTCAGTTTTTTTTAGCATTAAACAGTTTAGAATAAAACAAGTGAACTATAACTTTTAGATGCAAATTTAGAGAACCGAACCTTGAAGAACACTACACAAAATAGATTTGTTACTAGATTAAACCATTAATATTTGCAAATTGTTCTCGATATGAAAAATGAGATCGAAACCAGTCGTTTACAAAACCACAAATTCCATGATGTTTTAATTTAGAAATTAAAACAATATGGTCAACAGAACCATAAGGTTTTTGTAAATCGATAAAAACACGACAAACAAAATGACCAGAATATAGAGCTTATCAATGCGTGGCAAGGACAAATTGAAATAAAATTGAACTACATGTTTGAAAATTATATAAACAGTCAAATGAGTTTAGAAAAAAATATACTCTAGAATTCATAAGTTTTCTAAGAAGAACATTAGTATGTTAGATTAAAGTGAAATAAGTCTATAGTTAGTGCATGAAAGTTTAGAGCCATATTTAAATATTGAAACAACACATAATAGTTTCAAATTATCAGGATATATTCCATTAATAAATATTATTAAATGATATTCTCAAATGTTAAATTTTCTTATAAATTTAATTTATCAGGAATTATTAAATAGTTGTAAAAGAATATTTGAAAACTCATAAAATCTATTAGAATGTTTGTGGGAATGTTGTTAGACCCAATTTTTTTTTTGGGTCTAAATAAGATATAATAAAAAAAATTTTAGAAATATGTGTTAGGGATAATAGTATAGTATGTAATTTTGGATATTTAAGATACTTTTGATAGTTGACGTAACACGAACGAATATTGATTTTAAAATTATTAGCAGATTTGTAAAAAATGTTTTGGAGATTAGAGTCAGGTCAGTTATATAAGTTTCTTGTAAACAGTTAGGAGATGATTTGTTAAAAATTTTGACATTAATTAGATTATTAATGCTTTTCCAATGTTTGCAAATACTTTTTACATTTTCTGAGAAAAAAAAATTTTAATTTATTCACAAAGTTTAATCAGTTTAATTATCGTATATTTATATCTTTTAAAAATATTTATAAACTTTTTTATATTTATAACATCTTTAGATCCTTAAATTTTTTTTGTTGGAAAGCGTTACGCACTTGAATAGATTTTATAATTCCTTTTATATTCGATCGTTAAAATTGACGTTTAAAGCTCTTGATACTAGTTTTTTTATGTGGGGCTTAGCTATCTAAAATCAATGCTGTTTCAATAAAAAATGTTTGAAAACATGAGTTAATATCATTAAACTTTATAACATCATCCCAGACAATATTTGAAAGTCAGATTTCAAGTTTTCTTTGATAAAGTATTAAGAATCCTCTTTTTTAAGACTTCTGCAAGGTCTAATTATTGTCTGCGAGGTATAATTAATTTATTGAAATGCAAAATACAAAACCAAATACAAAACTGATGTAAGTGATCAGGAACAGAAGTTGTTAAATTTCCTGAAGTAATTTCATTAGTTAAATAAATTATAAAAGATATTATCAATAATTTTAGCAGAGTACTTCTTTTCGGCAAAGTGATGAAATGGCAAATGTTATAAAAAGGATGTACTGTTAGGTGCTTTATACACGGAAGGGGACGTTTAATAATTTTCAGAAATATTTCCACCCAACCCAAGCTTATTAAGACCATGCTTTCCACCGTTTATTAATTTTTACTTGCTTTCAACAAAAAACAACATCTCAAAACTAAAAATAAAAATCAGAAAGTAGATACATTAGTCACCAATAAAAATAAAAACTTTTATTGCAATAAGGTTTTTAAAATCGTCAACCTTTAAGAGATCTTGTAAATATTGGTTTGTCAAAAAAAAAAGGTTTTCGTTTAACTCTCATCATAGAATAAAACTTAAAATATTAAAGTTTATAGAAATTATGATAAAACAGTAATTCAAATGCGTATTTGATTGCAAGCTACGCTCAGGGCCGTTCCAAAGAGGTCCCAAAAAGTATTTAGAGTAGGGGAGTGAAAAAGGAGGTTTTGTCAACTATGTCCGAAAAAAGTTTTTTTGCCGAGTAAGGCCTTGAAACTCAAACAAATTCTCGTGGGTTGACATTTATATGAGTCTAACACAAACAAATATTACATTGAATTGAGCAGTAACTTTTTTTTTACACAAATGACAGTTTAACGCCATAAAGGGTCGTGTATAAATTACATTACACGTTAGGAATGTGGAAGGGAAGAGGGGCTAGCAATTTTGCGACGATTAGTTACAGGAGTTGTTCAGTTTTGTCACGCAACATTTTCTTTTTTTAAAGATTCAAATCTAGAAAATCTTTTCTATTGATTTACGCGTGTTTAACATATTTGGATAAGGCGTTGACTTCGTAAACGGAAAGTCTGTGGTTCAAGACCCGATATTTTATCGGTTAGGAAGAAGGCGTGAACTTTCAATTAAACGCTCAACCTCAGTGCTTCATAATAAGACCGTAAGGACTTCTTGGGGCACTTAAAAAAAAGAAAGAAAAAAAAGATTTAAAGAGCAAAACAAGTGCTAAAGTAAAAACCCTCGATGTACACTCGACGCTATTTCAAGTCCACATATCCTGGAATTGACTTTTTAAATTGGCATAATTTTTATTGGAATCGACCTATATTTCGTCTGCTGCGTCTACGTCAATAATATTGCCGATTTATCATCCATGAAAAAATAATTAATAATAATATAATTATTAAATGAATATAATAATTATTAAGCAATAATAATAGTTAATACGCGTTAGCATTAAATATTAAAATGTGAATATAACCTACGCCTATAGGAGTGTAAAAATGAAAATATGTACACTCCACTCTCCCATAAGTCAGTCGAAGTATGAAGTTACACTACGATTACGGCCATTAAAGCCAATTTACGTACGCATCGATTGTCATTGTTCTGTGAACATTTAAAAGTATAAATAATAAATAAATATAGTTTTAATTAAACAACAATAATATCTAAACATAAAAAATAACTTTCAAATGAAATATAAATAAAAGGGTGTTTGTACGTGTTATAAACCTCAACCTTGCCAGCCGCGCCAGTAATTTTTGAAGGGATTATCATCCACGGCTTTACGCCGATTTAATGATCTTTGTAAAAAATGATAAGAATAAAATTGCAATTATTAACATAAGTACAAATTGGCATTTCGCATTTATATCAATTCGAAATTATGCCAGTTCGCACCTATCCCAAAGTTTACAAATTCTTTTGGCGAACTTATGCCAGTTTGCACTTAGGACAATTTGCACTTATGTCAACTTTTGCAACTGCTTCGCACTTATGCCAGTTAGCACTTATGAAATTCGCACTTATAAAATTCGCACTTATTCAGCCTCCCAAAATAATATAATTTGAACATTTTTAGCGTAAAAATAATAGTTTTTTGTGGGGTTTTTTTCTCAATGCGCGCACAAATAATAACCTTAAAAGTAACATTAAATAATACCTAAAACTTATATGTATCAAAATGTAATAGTTAGATAACTAAAAGCAGGTATAAAAATAAAAATATTATAGTACTTAAAACTTCAAAAAATTATATTTAAGGGCGTAGGGAGGAATGACAAGTTTGTTGCGTAATTTTAGGGAAGGGAGGGGTCAGTAAAATAGAACAATTTGCGTTAAAATTGCGTTAGGCAAATTATGGACGACCCCTGAAAAAATTGCAATTTAGAGAGAATGTTGGAGATAAATATATAGGCGATAAACAGCTATGTTAATAATAATAGTAAAAATAAAATAATACAAATGAATAAAATTGTTAAGTGATTACAACATCGAAACACGAACACTAATGACAAGTGATATTAGTATGGTAGTTTAAACAAAAATGCGAAAGCCAAACAAAAAGTTAAGTTGTAGCAACAACAAAATATTGAAGTTAAAAAATTAAATTAAATGAGAAAACTAAATAAAAGTTAAGAATAATATAATTGCAATATTATAAATACCAAAATAAATAATCAAACAATAAATTATTAACTAATATAAATTAAAAAAATTAGTGTAATCTTTAAAATATAATTAAAAATATATTTTTTGTGTGTTTAGTTTACAATTATTAATCGTAACATAACAGTATAACAATATATAAACTTGGTATCTGAAAAAAGATCCAAAAGATCTTGTAGTCAGAACCATATAAAATATATTAAACGTATATATATAATAAAATAAAAATACAATTGATTCAATAACTATTAACAATCTAGAATAAACAAAAACTTAAAATAATTTTACAAATTATCCGGAGTGAAAATAATTTTACATTTTAAAAATACTTATATATATTGCCAGTAGAAAGAATATAGTTTTTAATTTAGTTTTACAAATAAAGCATATCCGTAAAGAAACCACTGAATATTTAAGGAATAAATAAAATAATAGTAAGAATCAGTTTAGTATACCTACCATGTATTTTCTTTGCAAAAATAAAACTCTTTAGTAAATACATAATTAGGCGAAAACAGTTTGACAATCGGGGCAAATGGCTTTTCATATAACAACTTAACAAAAAACTTAAAGATGGGTGAAAACGAAACTATACTTACATCTTGTATTTTAAAACGCCAATTGGATTTTTAAATATTATTAACGCATTAAATTTTATACGCATAAGTATTTTTATAAAATTGAAGGCTGAAATCGCATTTTAAGTCATCTTGTCCAGGTCACGTGACCAGATGACAAAGTTATAAAGTTTTTATTTTTATTTCACATTTTTCTTCTTGCATACTGAAAATTCTTGAAGGCAATGAATCATTTTGATAACATAAACATACTGACAAAGTATTATTGCTTCATGACTTATAGTTTCTCAATGACTCAGGGCTTTCAAAAACTTGGCACAGTGCCGAATAAAATACACACTAATATAGTAAAATTTGTCACCTAATTTAATTTATCAAAAGAGCTAAACAATATTGCATTAACGTATTTAAATCTAAACTTTAATAAATAATATGAAGAGTTTAAAATAAACAATTTTATTATCAAAACCATCTTTTTTTATTTTTTTATTACCTATTATGGTATCTTTTTCATTAATTTCAGATTTTACAGAGTCTTGGAGCGCCTTCCAGTGCCAAAAATAAAAAAACAAAAGTTGTTCTGCCGCGCTCCGGCTCAACAACGCAACTGCCCGTTCAATCTTATTTTTGTTAACTTGAAAAATATTTTTCCTATCTCTGATATTTTAGTTCAATTACTTGTAAACTAAAATCTATAATTAAAAATGTAAAACTGTTCTTAAATCTTCACAATATCAGCTTTTTATACAAAGTCTTAAAAATTAAAATAAAATAATTAAAAAATTATTTAACTTTAATTTTTAAAACTTAATTTAAAAAAAAATGTAAAAATTAAAATAAAATACTTGAAAAACTTGTGTGCTTACTCTCCCTAAAAAATGCTTAAGACAGCTTACGGCTTTCCAAGCAGATCCAATATGCCACTGTATGAGAAAAAGATCAATATCAGTGACTCTCGGGTAGCACAAGGACTTGCAAATTGTGTAGAACAACTTTGTGCAAGAAACATAAGGGGAAAGAAGTTATACTCTCTCTTTTGTTTAATTTCCATTCAATAAAAGTGAGACCTGGAGCAAGACACAATATGTTATTGCCTAATCTGCCTAACTTGTTGTTCAAATTTGCAAGAGAAACATCCTCTTAAAGAGTAAACCACCATTGCGAAAGAACCAAATGTACATAGCAGCACATGCCTTTTCTATATAGGAAAAGGTTTGCCCTACTAATGTTCTCAACCTTCAATCTTTAGTAGCAAAAGATGCCAGAATTGCATCTCGAAGTTATTTCGAATTGCAAATCGAATTGCATCTCGAATTGCATCTCGAAGTTATTTCGAATTGCAAATCGAATTGCATCTCGAATTGCAAATCGAATTGCATCTCGAATTGCAAATCGAATTGCATCTCGAATTGCAAATCGAATTGCATCTCGAATTGCAAATCGAATTGCATCTCGAATTGCATCTCGAATTGCAAATCGAATTGCATCTCGAAGTTATTTCGAATGCAATCGAATTGCATCTCGAGTTATTTCCAATAAGTAATTATCCCTTGAAGGAACTATTCGATTTGCCAAAGCATATGGTTCTGGTACAGTTCGAGTTGCTGCTCACTGCTATGAGTTATCAAGTTTTTTTAAGCTCGAAATTGATATTGGTAAAGGTTTTCTCAAACTTCGCTTAGGCATTGTTGGTACTGCGCCAAGGGTTGATACCAGCTTACTGCCCCAAAAACAACCTCTCACTTAAAGAACTGGGAAAAACACTTTAGTTAAGAAACAGATTCTTATTACGGTCTCAGAATATTTGTCACTCCACACTTAAAAAAATCTGGTCACCATTTAATGCAAATAAAGTCGAATTAATTTTCGGTCTGCGATGAAATATAATTTGTCGTCTTCGAACCCATTCAGTTATGCGCGTTTGTACATGATGCGACGTTAAATCCAAGTATCTTGCAGAAGCTGAAACCTTGCGAACACTGGGCTTAATGAACTATGGCCTCGAGTCTTTTCAGCAACTAGGCGGGATTGTTGCTCCTGCAAAGTTGTTTAACAGTGTCATTCAAAAGCCAATAATCAGTGGGCCCAACAATGTTCTAATTTTGGAAATATTCCCACCGATAGAAATGCATCACTTTATAGGAATTGTCAATCGTCTTTTCAAGATACTTAAACTGCTTGAATAAAAGCTTTTAAGTGACCAGCTGCCCACAATATTCAAATGAGCGCGTATCAGAGCCAGTTCGTGGGAAATTAATGCAGGAAGTTTCTTAAAAATTGGGTGTGCTCCAGCAACAGGTTCCCAACATTCTTCACGCAACTGAAGTATTTAAAAGTTTTTAATTTAGTTGTGAAAGCTTACTTTAGATTTATCTTTCAGCCGCATTTTGTTAAAATGTTTGAAAATTTCAAAAGATGTTACTTAACGGTAACTGGTGCAAGCGTAACATCCAAATTTCACACCATCTTCTACCACATCAAAGATTTCATCAGTCACAAAGGATTCCCCTTGGGGTCCTATAGTAAACAAACTGTCAAAACTGCTCATCAAGATTTTTAAAAACATAAGTGAAGGTATAAACAAAACAATAATTATCCATACTAGAAAGAAAGATTGTTATGCTGCATAACTGATGTAAACAGTAAACATCTTTAAAAAACTGCTACCATAATTCAATATATTAGATTAGGCAACAGAAAGTCATAGCTTACGGTTTATAATAAACATTTTAACCAATTTAATTTGTCACTGCTGTTAGTAATTATGAATTTAATATTGCATGTAAAATTATTGAAGGGCGTTTGACTAAAAGAGTATATTAAGTAGGGTGAACAAGTAAAAGATTATATTAAGTAGGGTGTGTCGTTTTTAAATTTTTTTTTTCAAGAAAAAAACCGGGGAGTTAATAAAAGTTGCAGAAATTCATGAAGAATATGGCTTTAAATACCGAAATAAAAAATGTTTTTCTTAGGTGATTTGACTTATATTTCAATAAAATTTTGACCTGGTTTGACACAAATGTTTTCGCATTAAATTTATAATATTTATTGAAACACCTTGTTTTTAAAAAAAAAAAATACCTCGCTCTATTTCTAACATCAATACCAATAAAATTATTATGCGATTTTAGGCCTAGCTGTATTTAAAATACATTAAAAAATAGTTTAATTTTTATAAATCAACCTCAATCTAGCTTGCATATTCATATAAAGCCATATTCTCCATGAAATTCTGCAACTTTTAGTAATTCCCCGGTTTTCTTGAAAAAAGATCCAAATCGACACTCCTGACTTTAAAATACTCGGTTTTTACTTAAACATTAATAACCTTTTTTTTTACTATATTTGATAATTATCAGTTGGGATATAAATGTTGATTAAAACTAATTTTAATACGAATATTTTTACTTTAAGAGCTTATATATAGTTTAAAAGAAATATTTTTATTTCAAAATTAGACTTTGAATTTAAACTTTAATATGCATGTTAATTTAAAACTAAAATTAGATTGAGATTGATTTATAAATATTAAAATATTTTTCAATGTTAATATTAATTGTTAATTTAAATTAAAATTGTTAACTTTTTTTCAATCTTAAATACAGTTTTGGCCTAACATCGCATAATAATTTTATTCGTAATAATGTTAGAAATACAGAATTTAAAAAAATCAAAAATAGAATTGTTTCAATAAATTTTATGAATTTAATACAAAAAGATTTAAGTCAAACTTTAAAGGTCTTGTTTACTATTACTTTTAGGCATTAACTTTCTACTCGCCTGTTGAGTTCCAACAAACCTTTCTCTCTTTTCATGTACACTGTACTAGAAACTTCAGTAACTTGCTTTACGCAACGTTCAACAGATTGTCCATGACATGGCTAAATCAGCACCTGCATAGAAGTTGACAAAAACAAATTAATTTCAGAAGTTGTTAGAGAGGTTGGTAAGACTGGTTCATAAACCAGTGACTCCTATCATATCGGGTTTACCAGTTTTTTATTATTAAAGTTCAGAAAAGGATTTTTTCTTGGTTTAGGAGGAGAATCATCTTTTTGTTGATCTTCATTTCCAGGACCTCTAATATCTTTTATCTTATTAATTGCTACACTTCTATCCTCTTCAGTATAAAAACACAACAATGTTTATAGTATAGACTCACTGAAACAAAACCAAGCTGATCTTTAAATAGAGGCTGATACTATTTTAAAAACATATTTTTGAAATTTGAGTTGCTGCAGCTGGTAAAGTACATGCTTGGGATCTTTAATCCAAGAATGTTCAACTTTGATCTTAAACCAACAAGGAAAATAAACACCCACAATGTTCTCGGTGAGAGACCTTAAGTTTTTTAAATCTTTTCCTTGAATTTCTTGTTTAGAGATCCATATTCTACATATTCTACAATAAAACTTTGGCGGTAAAATATCATTTATAATGGCACAAATAACTTTATAACCATAAAATTGATCTGCAGACAAGCCATTTATTATTTTATCATTAAGAGAAATAAGTGGATCACTAATTTTATTAGTTTCAAATACTGGATTCATATCTACACCTTTTCAAGATGTAATTGAGAACTTGAAAGTTGAAATTAAGAAACGTAAGATGTAATTTAGAAGATGAAAGGTGTAATTAGGAAACTTATGTAATGTAGATGTAATTAAGAAGATGAAAGAAGAAGAAAGATGTAATTGAGAAGATGATAGTTGTAATTGAGAAACGTAAGATGTAATTTAGAACATGAAAGTTGTAAATAAGAAATCGTAAGATGTAATTGAGAAGATAAAAGTTGTAATTGAGAAAAGTATAAAGAATACAAAATTCTTTTGCATTTTTTATTTTGTATTCCTAATATACTTTGTAATTTAAGGCTGGAAATAATAATATAATATCAATAAAATATAAAAAGTCATGAAAAAGGCATTTTGAGGTTTAGTCGGTAACTGGAAAAATCCTATTGGGTGTCAATTAAAACTTTCTTTTATTTTTGTTTGTGAAAAATTTAACTGACATTTCAGATAAATACTAAATAAAACACAAATGTTTATTTACATAAAAAATTAAAATATTTAGTTAAGCACCCACTTGGACGTCTTTGATATTTAAAATCGTTGCCTAATGCGTGGTCGTATGTTGTACAGCGCGTGTACAATCTCCTCCCATTGCTGTATTTTTTGCCGAATTAACAATTCTTTCTAAGTACTGCATTCGTTGTTTCATAATCCCAGCACCGAATACAGGTGGAATGCGAATAACATTTTTAACATTTATTTTTATTTTGGACTAGATAGCTTCCACTGGGATTAACATTGGGCTGTCGGGTCTGAATCGTAACAACTTAGCCGGTGAATTTTAAAACACCCTTTCCAAACGAGCGTGACATGGAGCATTGTCTGTTAAGACAACCGAATCCTCTAAACGATTCCCGGATGAAACTCACTGGTTAAACAAAGCCAAAATCCACTCGTTACAAGAATCTGCTTTAAATGATCCTCTGCGGTTTTACATCATGAGGAAATTTGTTGTTGATATAGCTCCAATTAAATGTATGTTTGCACCTTTTATAGAAAGTATTTTCATTATTGCTTTTTTTCCCTGTTTGGCAAGTCCTTGCGTTTTTCTACAAAAAAGATTAAAATTTGTTTCATCCAACTAAACTATCTGATGACCATTTGTGATGTGTTCGTTAATGTTCCTAACATATTCAGCTCTTTTTTGTTTGTTTTTATTACAATTAATTGTAGTAGGCTCTTTGTACACTTTTTTAAATGAAAACAGTCTGCCTTCAATGTAAATGGCAATTGTGGTTGTGCTGACGCTAATATTATATTGTCTTAATATCCTTGTTTTAATGTCCACCAATGGCCACTGACAGTCACTTTCAATCCATGTTACTGTTTCTTCGATATGATCATCGGTTAATTTTTTTGATTTAAAACCACATCTTCCAAAATAATTTAAATTTCTGCTGCGGACCCATTGTATGCTGTCTTATGACTGACTCCTAAAATTTGCGCCAGAGTCACCCAATCGTTGTTTGGCTCAGCACGTTAAATTACTCTTCTTCTATCATTCGATGAAAATAAAACATAATGTTTTCTTTCAACTTGTTCAGTTGAAAGTATCTATCTGTTGACCAACCTTGCACCCCTTCTTCATCTATTAGGCCGGCGCAGATGTATTTTTAATACATTGTTTCCAGTTTAGGATGTTGAATGCTGGATTTAGTTGACTCAATGCATGTGTTTTGCTTGTGTCTCTGTTTTTATGACTAGGCAACTCATTCTATTATCTCCTAATGATAATACAGCTCTAAAACTCAGTTTTATGGTTCTGAGACCGGCTGGTAGTCACGTTTCCCGAACTCTGTGGTAACTCTAAGAGAGGCTGATTCCATCAACAGCTGAAAAATATCAAAGTATTGACAGTGCCATGTTGCGCATGGATGGTTTCCCTGTTTGTTATTTTGGTGTGCATTGCTGAGGCCACATTTGAAGCCCTTTGTTATGGCTTAGGGTTTATTAATAGTAATGAGGCAATTGCTTGGGCCATTAAGCAGTGTTCTGAGTACTATCTATGCTTTGAGTCAAGTTCTTCAACAAATTTAAAAATGAATAAAGTACCAAAAACTATGAAACACAAAAAACCATCATCATCACCAAGTTCTCTAAACCTATCATTCACTAATATTCGAGGTCTTCAAAGTAACTTTTTTTCTGTTGAATCTTATCTCTTGCAAAGTTCACCAGACCTACTTGCTCTTTGTGAGACAAATTTTAGTTCAACTGTCTCATCTTGCGATCTTAGTGTTGATGGTTATCTTCTTTTATTTCGTAAAGAATCCAATGGTCACATATTTGGCCTGGGCATTTACGTAAGACTTCACCCATTTATCGTAAAACTATGTTTGAATCCACAGTCTATTCTTTCATGCGCTTTCGTTTAGCACCACTTCACTCTATCACCTTTCGCTTAGTTCTATATCGCTCTCCTTCTTATCAAGACTGCACTCTTTTTGATGTTATTTCTGATCATATTGACCAAGCCCTCTCTCTTTATCCATCAGCTAATATAGTTGTTGTTGGTGACTTTAATGCTCACACTAATCCTAACCCTGACGGTGACTTTAATATCACACTAGTTGCATTACCTGATATTGCAAACAAACAGGTTGATCCATTGCTTGACATTCGTATCACTCCAGCTTCTTTATCTAAAGTGATTTCCTGCCTAGACTCTTCTACAGCTCGTGGCCCAGTCAACATACCTGTTATTTTCTTGCAGAAGTGTTCTACGGAGCTGCTGTCTATACTTTCAAAACTATTTAACAAGTACTTATCAGAGTCTTGTTTTCCAGTCTGCTGGAAAGTGACATCTGTTATCCTTATCTTTAAAAATTCCGGAGAGCGATCTGATTCGTCTAACTACCATCCCATTAGTCTTCTTTCTATCATAAGCAAGGTTTTTGAGTCTTTAATTAACAAACACTTAATTTCTAATCTTGAATCTAATAACTTACTTTCTGACCATTAATATGGATTTTGATCTTCTTGTTCTACAGCTGATTTGCTAACGGTAATAACCGATAGGTTTTATCGTGCATTAGATAAAGGTGGAGAGGTTAAGGCCATCGCTCTTGACATTTCAAATGCTTTTGATAAAGTTTGGCATGCAGGTCTTCTTCATAAGTTTTTTTTTATTGTGTATCTAGCAACATCTCTAAGATTATTGAATCTTTCCTTTCCAATAGTAGTATGAAAGTTGTCCTCGATGGACAACACTCTTCTTCTTATTCTATAACTTCAGTGGTTCCTCAAGGTTCTATCCTTGGCCCTATATTCTTTTTAGTTTACGTTAAAAACCTTCTAGGTATTCTCACATCTAGGGTGACTTTGTTTGCTGATGATACTATCATTTATTCTTGTCGTGATAAGAAACCAATACTCTTTGATTGCTTGGAGGTGGCATTTGAGATTGAAAAGGATCTCACTTCTGATTCAGCTTGGGGCTCACAGTGGCTGGTGAACTTCAATTCAGATAAAACTCAATTGTTATCGCAATAATTTAGATCTTCCTATATTTATAAACGGTGATGTACTCGATAAGTCATCTACTCTTCATCTTCTATGATTAACTCTTACTTCCAATCTTTCTTGGAAACCATATATCAAATCCGTTGCAAAATTAGCATCTGCTAAGGTTGCATCTCTTTATCGAGCTCGACACTTTCTTACTTCGGATTCTATTCTCTATCTCTATAAATCTCAAATCCGGCCTTGCATGGAATACTGTTGCCATATCTGGGGCAGATCTTCTAATGATACCCTTTCTCTTTCAGACAAGGTGCAAAAACGCATTGTAAACATAGTTGGACCTGTTCTTGCAGCCAACCTCCAACCATTATCACATCGTGGTAATGTTGCTTCTCTTTCTCTTTTCTACAAATACTAAAATGGGTACATCTCTAAAGAGCTAGCATCTCTTGTGCCATTTTCTAAATTTCATTCTCGCGTTACTTGTCATTCGATTAAGTCTCATCCTTTTTCTGTGACTGTTTCTAAGTGCTCCAAAAACTCTTACTCGCCTAGTTTTTTTCCTCGAACATCAGTTCTTTGGATTTTGATTCCTTCATCTTGCTTTCCTGATTCATATGATTTGCAATTCTTTAAGTCTTCTGTCAATCATTATCTTACGCTACAAGCTTTATCTTTTTTCTTCCAGTAACTTCCAACTTTAATTAGTGGTTGCTTTAAGCCTTGTTGGAAGTAAAGACGTTTAAAAAAAAAAAAAATTGTATATGTTTCATGTCTACAAATTGGACAAGGTGGTTCTGATTGTTCCAGAAGTGGAAGTAAACAAATTTGGTGAAATAAATGCTTGCACGGATTCAATTTAATAACGGACTTTCTGTTCATAGTGTTTTGAAAAATAACACAACGATCTCTCAAATCCATTACTGCATTACTGTATTGCTGGTGCATACAAATGCTAACCTTGATATTATTAAGTTATTAAAATCCATGTTCAAGACGATCTTTTATAATGCCCTTTAAGCTTACATTAAGTTCGCAATTACAAATAATGTATTCTCATTTACATATTACGATATCTAAGTTACAACTTTTGTTTTTCAAATTACATATTGGGATTTCTTAATTACACGTTGTGTTTCTTAGTTCCATATTGCGACTTCTAAACTACACGTTTTATTTCTCAATTATATCATACTTTTCTTAATTACGAATTTCAAGTTCTCAATTACATCTTGAAAAGGGGTAGCCAAATCAAAATTTGGCCCAATAATACCGGACCATTTATTGTTAAGTTTTGTTTGACCATCTAAATTTGTATGGAGGTGACATATAAGCCAAACAAGTTTTATTTTAAATTTCATTTTTATTTGCTTGATGACTCCACCCTTCCAAATGTAAACACTGGTTTACATTTGTAAAGTCTCCACCAGCAGCCAGTAAAAACCTTTCAACACCTCTTTCAGTCAACCATTTAACAGTCTTATTTGCTATAATCTTAGCATGCTTAATACTTTTTGTTGCTTTTTTAGGAGTAAAGTGAAATAAATAATTTCCTCAAGATCGGAAACAAACAGAGTAATGTTCTTCTTTACAGTTACTAGAAATTTTGCATTTAAGTGATCAAGTTCAATCATTTTTTTGGTTTGATGAATTCTCCCATTAGAAATCATGCATTTCACTACTCCACTTTTTGCTATTTTGTCAAAATCCTTACTAAGATCAGAAATAATTTTTTCTTGCGCTCTAGCAACTTTACTATGGTCAATAGCTAGTTTTTTATTTACAGATGTTATTAATCCTGCCTCAGTAAGTGTTGCTGTAGCAGTTGCAAATTTTTTTGAGATGGTTTTGCTAGCACTAGAGGTAATTCTACATTAGTATTGTCATCATTGTAATCATTTAATTCTGTTTCATTACTGAAATCATTTTATTTTTATGGTTAATCTCATCTTACTCAATTTTTTTAAATTTTTATTAAAATAACATTGCTGTCTTTATTCTAAAAACACTTTTCTCAATTTTTTTTTAGTAATCTTTTGAACTGTTTTCTGGTTTCAATGTTATCAGGTAATCCAATTTGAAGTTTACTAAAAGGTCCATTTTTAATACTTTGAAAATATATAACTTTAATGTCAATAGATGGTATTTTGTAATCTTTGATACATTTGCATTTATAATGAACTTCTTCGTCACAACCATAAGAACAAATAAAATCATCACATTTTACAATTACCATTTTTTACAATAGCATCAAAAAAATTTTCAAGTTTTTCTTCGATGTATATTATTTGTTTAGCTCTTTTTTTCTTGGACAAGAAAAAAAGAGCTGAATCTTGGCTGAATCTTGTTGTTCCACAACATCAATACTTTATCTCAAAGTGTTTTGTCAGTAAATAATTTAGGTAATGTAAATTCCAAACTTGCACTCGACCATTGCTGAAATAAAGCCGGAAGTATAACTCTGGCCATCTCTTTTACAAGATAGTTTAATTTTTTTATGTCTTCGCAGTCCTCTCTTAATAAAATTCCATATCTTTAATAAGGTCTCTGCTGGCGATGTTTTCAGTACCAATCTACGCAACTGGAGAAAGTTGGGAGACAATCGTGAGATTGTAGATTTAAAGAAAGCTTACCTGCAGGTTCGTATTGACGAAGCATAATGGAAATATTAACGCCCAGAATAATGACTAAAATCTTAAAAAAGATACTATCATTAGACAAAGTTGTCGAGTCTGGGATGGATTCACTTATTGATGACATCATTGTCAATAAAACATAGTGTTAAGTTGCAGAGTTTAAGAACTTTTAAAAAAAAGGGTTTCGAATAGTTGTGCATGGGGCTCTTTGGTGAATGAATGTGCTGTCAAATTAGTAAGTAGTTTAAATGAAAGATTTAAAAAGGAAGATCCCGTTCATGGGTTATGGAACGTCAAAAACACTTCTTAAGCATTAGTGTAGTGAGATGCAAGCAGTTTAGCTGTTGGCGTAGTTTTAAAAGTGGCTGGAAAATAGTAGAAGACTGTTTATGGCTGAGGAATCAAGATGATACGGCTTACATTAATTTCGCAAAGTTAGAAGCCGTGATAAAAGGAATCAATCTAGCAACAAAATGGGGGTTTGTATGGCTGGTTAAACTCCTTAATTATTTGTGACAAACCCGTTCGAGTCCACAATTTTATAGAACCACTTGTCCGTCGCCGGTGGTTGTTCATTAAAGACCTTGTGGAGAAGTGCGGTATAAAAATAAAACTTTTTCTGGTAAAGTAAGCAGAAAATAAAGCCAATGCTTTTACGAGGACCACAAAACCGGCTGCATTCGAACCATTCTGTAATGACAGCAAATGTCATACCGCTTGATGCAAAATCTTTTCATAATCTTCATCATTTTGGAGTCAATTGAACCCTTTAACTGATGAAACAAGCATATCCGAAGGAGAAAGTTTGTAGAAAAGACGTTGAATTAGCCGTAAAAAGTTGCGAAAGATGTTTGTCGGTGGATCTTGCGCCAATTAGATGGGAAGAAAGAAACCTTGAAGTTTGAAAGAGCTGACACCGTTTAACTAATGATGTAACGCACAATAAATCAGAGATTTATTTGTCTATTATTGACTGTGGCAAAAGGAGCAAGTTTGCAATTTGAAGAAAGCTACTGAACGATAAAGAAACAACGGTGTGTTTCCATTTAGAAGAAATATTCGGAGAAAGTTGACCTTCGTGGCAATTACTACTTGAAAACAGCGAGACTTTTCGCTCAAAACTTGTTGGTGAATTATGTGCAGAATGGGGATTGTTCATCCTGTTTCGTTGCGCTTACAGGCCATCTGGAAATGGAATTGTTGAACGTCATCATTGCACAATCAAGTGTATGGCAGCCAGAAGTGGCATAGATCTGTTAAACTTGGTATATGGTATAACTTGGCTTCCAGAAAAAAATGGCGAGGAAACATCGCTCTTCTACAAAAATAAATTGTGAGTGGAAACCAGACCCAAATACTGCCAAAACTAACGAGGAAGTTCTCCACAACTATACAAAAGGAAAAGAAGTATTTTTAAAACCATCGGACTTAAAATGTACGAGCGAATGGAACAGAGGAAGAGTCTCAGATGCAGAACGAAGAGCTTCGGTAGAAATCAATGGATTGCTGAGACACATGTCGGACATCCCTCCTGTTCCCATTGAAGCTGACTTGTCTACTAGAGAATCGGATGAACCCATCGCGGACAACTTGAGTCTTAGAAGATTGAAGCGAGTGCGGAAGTTTCTAAATAAACATGCGGGCTTTGTAATGTAAAGATCAAGGAGTGTTCCAATTAGTGTAAATAATTGCATTATATATAAACTATTTTCGTTTTGCATCAATAGAAAAGTTGTAAGTTGGTCATATATTATATTGTATATAACGCTTATAATCTTTATTATAGCCTCGTTGCTATTACAAATATAAAGATATTTACGAAGAGCATGAGAAAAACAAATATAGTCTTATTTTTGCACATTATATTTAAATAGTTGTTTGAAAATACTATTTATAATTCCTAAAATACTTTTTTGTAGCTAATTATACTTTTTATTCGCAGTAGTACCCAGTCTTTTCATTCCTGGAAGTCTTTTAATGATAAAACTGTTGTCACCAATATTAAACTTCAAAAATAAAAATGTTTATCAATTTAATATTAACTTAATAATAAATTAATAATATGTAACCAACTAAAAAATTATCCTTCATAAAAATATTTTATGAACTTACAATACTTATAACCAAGTAAAAAAATGCAGAATAAAATTCAGACAATTGTAAAGTTTAATGAACATAACTTTGAAATTCATGAATACGAAAAATAAAAACATAGAAAAAAAAAACACAAAACAAAAATATAAAAAAAAAATAATTATTAACATAAACAGTTATGAAGATCTAAGAATAAAAAAATAAAACTTGAATCTTCAAAAACTTTCAAGTATATTTTTTTTCTCACAAAGCCTGCTTACCCCGGCCAAATAAAATAAAAAGTAATATTTATTATGTTTAATTATCCTAATAAAACAATAATGTAGAATAAACATAAGTTTATTTTATAAAATGATCTGGTTGTATTTCTTGGTTAAATATGGACAAAACTGATGTGTAGCCAGATAAGATATATGTAAACATTTTTTCATACTGTTTTATATATATACTATTTAATAAATAGTATATATAGTTTTATAGATTGTTCATTTTTTAGCAGTTTATATAAATCAGATGTAAAATAGAATATTTAAGTAATCCCTCTGCCTTCCATATCGACATCGGAAAAAAATTAGGTACCAAAAGTGCTACTAAAAATAAGGTGCCAGATACTAAAAAATAATCAATAAAATTTTGCAGGTGCATTTGCAAGTGCAACATGTTTTGTCAGAAGTTTTCTGACAAAACCCGTTTTCACTACGCTAACTCTAGATGAACTAAAAATTGGCGCAGAATTTTAGCACAAAATTCGGAGCCGTAAAACGCAATTGTCACATTAAAAAAATTTTGTAAAAAGTTTTATAGTTGATAAAATAAATTTTGTAAAAATAATATTTATTAGTGGGTATAAATGTAGGTAATATTTATACCTACTAATAAATATTATTTTTATGGAATATATTTTATCAACAATAAAATTTTTTACAAATGTCAACTGACAAATATATACAAATTTATAACATTTCAAAAAGTCACAAAACATTTTATGTTTTATGACTTTTTGAATTTTTTATGTCATTATTACAGGTATCGATTTCAGATGTGAAACTGTGTGTATAGAAGATCCAGTGGGCACAGTACGTTTTTAAAACGTTCTTTGGGCGTTTTTATTAGGTTTAACCTTATAAAAACGTCTAAAAAACGTTTTAAAAACGTTTTAAAAACGTACCGTGCCGACTGGGGAGATAACATAGTGGTTTATCAAGCATCTTTTTTTAGACTTATTTGTTATAATTTAGATAATACGAAGAATGTGTAAAAACACATATATTTTTCCATGAACAAAAAATATAACTTATCTTTCAACATATTAACACATTAAAACATTTAACTTTTGACCAATTAAGCCATAAGCCTTGGTTACTTAACTACATATTTTAGTGTAGACTGAACCAAACGTAAAATGTTCCAGTCTACTCGACATTTAGTTTTAATAGCCGCGCGAACAATTCGTGCTGAAAAAATTTCGGCCAAAAAAAACACCGTGTAAAAGATTTCAAAATTTGTATCACAGGGTACCTTGATATGTACGCTACCACCCCATTTAAGACGGCATTATTAGGATTTAGGTCGGCATTATTAGGATCCGTGCTAACCATGATAAATGTAAAACTAAAATGAAGCAAAATTAAAATGGAAATAAAGTTGTCTGTAAGAATGAATAATTCTATTTAGTTTATGTGTTTATTTATGATGCATTTTATTTCAAATGTATTCGTTATACTATTGTGTTTATTTATTCGGCAATCTTTAAAGTCGTTTGTCAATAGCTATCTTGCTTTATAAACTTCATCTTTTCTCTTCCAGTAATTTCCAACTTTAATAGTGGTTGCTTCCACCCTTGTTGAAAGCGAAAAAAAATGTCAAGGTATTAGGATTTAGTTGTTTGATTAAACATGTTATTCAAGTATATTTTGATTAAAGACTATTTATGTACATGAATAGTGTGTTTAATCATTATCATTTAAAACGTATTTTATAAAAGCGCATACATAAATAGTATAAATTAAAAATATAATAACAACAATAATAATAATAAAAATTCTTCTTCTTCTTCTTCTTCTTCTTCTTCTTCTTCTTCTTCTTCTTCTTCTTCTTCTTCTTCTTCTTCTTCTTCTTCTTCTTCTTCTTCTTCTTCTTCTTCTTCTTCTTCTTCTTCTTCTTCTTCTTCTTCTTCTTCTTCTTCTTCTTCTTCTTCTTCTTCTTCTTCTTCTTCTTCTTCTTCTTCTTCTTCTTCTTCTTCTTCTTCTTCTTCTTCTTCTTCTTCTTCTTCTTCTTCTTCTTCTTCTTCTTCTTCTTCTTCTTCTTCTTCTTCTTCTTCTTCTTCTTCTTCTTCTTCTTCTTCTTCTTCTTCTTCATATTGTTATTATTATTAATATTATTATTATTATTATTATAATTATTATTATTGTTATTACTATTATTATTACTATCATTATTATTAGTAGTAGTAGTAATATAATAGTAAAAATAAAATAACATGAATAGCCTTGGTGTAACAACTTTTCAGTAACATAATGCTTATATAATCGTTATCCAGGTGTACCGCGGTGCGTGTATTATAAAGCGTTACTTTGATGCTAATTTTGATTTGTTAAATAAATAAAATAAAAAATTTATTTAAATTGGATACCCATTATTATTAGGTTAATTTTAGACCAATGCTCTACAATAGAGCTCAGTTTGTTAGAGCGTCAAACGAAATGTTAAAACCCGCACTGATGTGCGATACGAGTTCAAACCTTGAATAGCATTTCGGTACGCAAAACTGTTTAATGGACGCTACTTTGGATTAGTCTTTGTGACTTTATGTCAGGGTTACTATGCTACACAATAGTAACAAAAATAGTGCAAAACTCAAATGAACAAAAACAAAACAAAAATCAAACAAACAAAAACCTCTTTGAGGGCGTTGTTAAACAGATGACGTAGCAAGTTTAAGCACGAACATTTCGGGACAATATTAATAAACTAAAAAGCGTATCGGAAAAAACAAATAAGTGGCTCGATTATGTTAAAAAGATGTCGGGTAAAGACAAAATTAATATCTTTCCATCTCGTATGTAAGTATATTTTAATTTTGCTTTGCTATATTTTAAAATATGTTGATTTTATCTCTGTGTTTTTTTTAGAAATTACTCAATTTTATAGATTTGTTTGAGGCAACAACTCGATGTTTAATTAATCAATTACATTTCAGTTTAAAATTAGCTAAATATATTACAGTTAAGCAAACCTTCATAATTTCTCTTAGTATTAATAAAATAAAATATTAACCCCATTGAAGAATTATTGTAAATAATTTATCTAATAAAGGTATGTGTATAAAAATTTCAAATTGATTGAACATTATATTGTTATATATCATTGGAAAGAAGATCAATACAGTAGTTAAAAAGTAAAAAGTCGAGTAGTTCCTTTGAAAATTATGATGAACTAAATATCGATTTTTTAATATATAATTTTTTAAAGAAAATGTGATCAAAACAAAATTTGTATTGACAAAAATTGTTATGACTTTGTTAATTCTTATCAAATACTTGCAAATACTTGCAAATACTTTAGTATCAATAGAGAGTATAAGTATAAGAGTGGTTTAAAAGTCAAAGATGGCCAAATAGACCACCAACTTAAAAGGAAGCGTTAAACTTTTTCCATTAAAAGAAGCTGCAGAGTCGATCTCTTGAATCTTCTTCTAGAAGAAGAAGTATATTCAAGAGAGAGCTACTCTAGAAGTTCTTCATGTTTAAATTTGTTCCTTGTATCCTGAATTAAGAATGAAACCTTGACACTGTTAAGCAAACTTTATTTTTTTAAAGTGATTTTTATTGCAATTTTAAATAATTTTAGTCACCTTAAAAAAAATTAGGAAACATAAATTTTAAAAACTATAATGCTTGTTAAAAACTTTTTCTTTTTTTTTTCTGCATTATTAAATTTTTTTGGAATTTTAATAATCAGGATGGTTTAGATCATAGATAATTTATATATATAATATAGCTTATGTAGCTTTGCAATCTGTTATATTTTATATTTCATTACAATCAATTGTTTTTTTACTTACAGTTTTTTTTGAGATCAGCAGTAAAAATATTATAAGATATAAAGTAAATGACTCATTTCACTTCATTATTTTCATTGAAAATACAATAGAACCTTTTTGTTATTATGGTTTACAAGTCAGTATCAGAGAATAAAAGTCGTTTAGACTGTCAAAAAGCTGTTAGACTTAATATTGCTTGTATAAGTAATCTTAAGTTTTTTTAAGTTATAAAAATTTTACATTATAATAGTTTTTTTATTAGTAAAGCATTATACTGTGTATAATGTGCATTTGTTTTTAATTTTTTATACAATTTCAACTTATTACAATTTAAGAATATCTCTAGATAATAAATATAACTTTAAAAAAAATTTGAATCTTTTTTAAAAACTAAAACTTGCTTAAGTTTTAGTTTTACCAAAAGCTTTGAAAATTTTTAAAAAATTAGTATGAACTAAAATCAATATTTCATATCTCACTCCAATCAACATTCACTATCAATTTTATATTAAATGTTATATTTTTATCAAATATTTTATATTAAATGTACTATTTTTATCAAATGTTTTAGGGCAATGACTGTCATAAAAAATCAATTAAAAGGTGCTCAGAAGGGACATAGTTTGCTGAAAAAAAAATCTGATGCTTTAACTCTTCGCTTTCGAAAAATTTTAAAAAGCATAATTGAGGTTTGTTTATTGATTTTAATTATTTATTTTTTTAAATAAGGTATGCACTCATTTTTCATTTTTGTACTTAATTTATTCTACTTTATTTATCTTTTCATTTTCATTAATATAATTAAAGTAATTTCAATATTTTTAATTTAAAAGTCAGTATTTTTTTATTTTAACAAATTATCATTATTTTTTGTCTTGGATTTTTATTTATGGATTTACTTGGTGGAGCGTCGATCTACTGGCGTTTCGTTTTTACTGGCATTTTTAAATTAATTCCAAGTATTCCCTAAAAAAAATATTGTCCCTTTAATTAAATATACTGACTGTTTAAATGCAAGTGATTCAATAAAAGTCTTTTTTTTTTAACAGTAAATCTAACATGCATAAAGTTTATTTTAACAGCATATTGGCTAGGAGAAGCCAACTCCGACTTAAAACACCCCTGCCTTGGGGCTCTTGGTTGAGTAAAGGCTAGAGATAGTGTCTCAATAAAAATACTCATCTTGGGCAGATGTTAAATGCATCCGGCTACTGTCTTGTAGATGGCCTTTTAGGCAAAGACTTGAGTGGTAAGCAGATTCTATTTGTTGACCAGCCTTGCACCCCTTCCTCATCTATTTGGCTTGAGCAGATGTAATTACGATATATTCTTTCCAGTTTAGGATGTTGAATGCTGGATCTTCTTGACTCAATGCATGGGTTTTGCTTGTGTCTCTGTCTATATGACTAGGCAACTCATTCTATTATTTCCTAATGAAGCTTCAGCTCTAAAACTCAGTTTATGGTTCTGAGGCCGGCTGTTAGTCAGGTTTCCCAAACTCTGTAATAGCTCTCAGAGAGGTTGGTTCCATCAACAGCTAAAAAATATCAAAGTATTAACAATGCCATGTTGCGCATGGATGGTTTCTCTGTTTATTCTTTTGGTGTGCATTCCCAAGGCTACATTTGGAGTCCTTTGTTACTGCTTAGGGTTTATTAGTAGTAATGAGGCAATTGCTTGGGCTATTAAATAGTGTACTGAATACTATCCATGCTTTGAGTCAAATTCTTTAACAAAATAAAGTACCAAAAACTAAACAACACAAAAAACCATCATTATCACCAAGTTCTCTAAACCTATTATTCACTAATATTTGTGCCTTTGAAGTAACTTTTCATTTGTTGAGTCTTGTCTCTTGTAAAGTTCACCAGACCTACTTGCTCTTTGTGAGACTAATTTGAGTTCAGCTGTCTCATCTTGTGGTCTTAGTGTTGATGGTTAACTTCCTTTAATTCGTAAAGACTCCAATAGTCACATGTTTGGTCTGGGCATTTGCATTCGTAACAATTCACCCATTTGTCGTGAAACTAGGTTTGAATTGTTTTTTTTCTTTCATTTAGCACCACTTCACTTGCCTTTCTCTTATTTCTATATTGCTCTCCTTCATCTCAAGACTGCACTCTTTTTAATATTATTTCTAATCATATTGACCAAGCCCTCTCTCTTTATCCTTTAGCCAAAATCATTGTTGTCGGTGACTTAAATGCTCATCACACTGAATGGCTTGGCTCTAGTGTCAGTGACTCTGCAAGCATTAAAGCCCATAACTTTTGCCTTTCTCAATCCCTAACTCAAATAGTCAACTTTCCAACTCGCTTTCCAGACAACCCAAATCATTTGTCTTCTCTACTCAACTTATGTCTTGTTTTTGATCCTAGTCAGTGCTCAGTTTTTCCACATTCACCCCAAGGTGCTTCTGATCACAGTTTGATCTCTCTAAAACTATTATTTTATTCTTCATCATCATCTGAATCCCTGTATCATCGATTTTCTTTGTGATGGCTCTTGGATTGAAATCTTTTGTCTTCCTGCTGTCAAATGTGCTTTTTGCATAATTTCGTGGATTCAGGCTAGCATGGAATCTTTTATTCCCTCTTGACAATTGCAGGTCAACCCTCACTCCCTCACAACCCTCACAATGTGCTGCTGCAATTTTCAATGGAAACCGTTACAACAATATCTATCAGCAAAACAATTCTCCAGAAAACAGGTCTCTGTTTATTTCTGCTAGGAACCATTCTAAAAAAATTTTGTCATGCGATAAAGCATGCTGTTCTCAGGTCATGAAATCTTGTATTTCATCACAAAAATTAGGCTCTCATAAAAGTCTAATTTTTTATTTAATTATTTATTAATTATTCTTTAATAGTATCAATAATAAGGCCAAATCTGTTATTCCACCTCTCTTGTATAGTTCAGACTTTGTCACCTCAGATTTGCTAACAGTAATAACCGATAGGTTTTATCGTGCATTAGATAAAGGTGGAGAGGTTAAGTGCATTGCTCTTGACGTTTTTAAAGCTTTTGATAAAGTTTAGCATATATATATATATATATATATATATATATATATATATATATATATATATATATATATATATATATATATATATATATATATATATATATATATATATATATATATATATATATTTATGCTGCATAGGTAATTAAAGTTTTTCATTTACTATATACTTAAAGACAGAAAAAATAAGAGCCACTGTAAAATTAATATAACCATAATTGAATAAAGTAATATGGGCATATTCATGTAGTTGATTAGTTAATCTATAATAATTTTTTAAGTATTATATTTTACTAATTTTTTTAATTTCTTATTTGTTTTTTTTACAGACCAAAGTTATGATGGGGGATGCAATGAAAGCAGCTTCATTTTCATTAGCAGAGGCATACTTTACTGCTGGAGATTTTAGGTGTTAGATTTTTTTCAATGATTTTTTAAAATATTTTTAACAAAATATTACCATTACAGTTTTTTTATTTTTTATTATGCTTATTATATTATTTTTTATTTTATTTTTAATTATTTTTTTGACATCAAAAACTTTCAGTATTGAATTTTTCCTATAGGGACAAAGCTCTTCATTATTTGTGGTGTACCACACCATTCCATCTTTGATTCTGTGCTGTTCTTTATCAATATTCCTTATAGATCTTTCTGGTAATCTTTTTTCTAATGTGGTCTATTTGATGCATATTTGGTGACACAACAATAATCTTCAGTCTTGTAAAAAGGTGATCAATTTTTGATTTCAAAGACAGACAGTCTTTAATTTTCTGTGACAGTGAGGGACTTAATAAATTTAATTTTCAACCAAACTTGTTTATTTACTGCTAATAATTATGACATTCTAATACTGCTTATAATTATGACATAACATAAATATAATTTAGCATTTAGTGAAAGGTTTTTATGGTGCTTGCTATTCTCTTTATTCCATTTTCTATCTTCTTATATATAAATAAACTATGCCTTGTTGTTAATTTTTATTTAAAATTAACTACGCCTCAACATACCATGAAATAAAACACGCTCCAATACTTCTCAACTGTGGCGATGGCATTAAAATTTCTACAAGCAGTTGGAGACCTCTGTTCAAAAAAATTATCCAAAAAAACGGAATTAAATAATATTTGCTAATTTTATATTTACATTATTATGTAATCATTTATGGCTTCTTTTTAATGTCGTCTTTGAGGTTTTTATGTAATATTTGTAACGGTTTTTTGTATTATATTTTATGTCTAATGACGATCTATGCAAAAACAGGTCGAAATATTACAAAGAAAAAATTTAGTTTGAATGCAGCTGTTATTTTATTCTTTATATTTTAAATATATATATGTATATATTACTAATTCCTTTTTTTTTTTTTTTTTTTTTTTTTTTTTTTTATTCACCTCCTCAAGGCCGAAGGCCACTACAGATGAGGAGGCTACTTATTAGTGGTTATAACCCTCTCTCAACTCTATAGCTCCGAAACACGAACCTTGACGAACAAGGCCGCTGCGCGGAGAAACAAGTTGAGCGCGGTACTACCAGGGACGTGGTGGGGATCGAACTCGGAACCTCTCGCTTATGAAGCGAGCGCTTTACCATTACACCACTACCGCATTGCAAGGAGATATATAATTCTACAGTAAAACTTCAGGAACAAAAAATTAGAAATGCAATATCAAAAAGCCAATTAATCTTTCTTCAAAGGTGCGTTTCCAATCATATAATTCCACCATCGTTAAAAGTAAGATCACCAATTAAATCGAAAAAAGCAGAAAATATTACTAAAGAATATCAAAGAAACTTATTGATACGCGCCCGAAATGAAGCAAAGTATAGATTTTTTACTAGTAGGAATGTTATAAAAAATGTTTGTTATAATTTAGGAAAAATTTTGACACCTAATCACTATAAAATTATTGAAAATGTTACTTTAAAAAAAATCGAAAAAACATCATTACAAAATTAAAAAGAAACATTTAAAAGATAAGTTTGAAAAACTTTATAAAATGACTTCCAATAAACAAAAACGATCCAACGGATTGAATAAAAGTATGTTTAAATATGGAATCTTAAACTTATTGCAAACTTAGTTAGTCACCTCCACGATAAATCTCCTGAATCTTAGACCAAATTTTGGATTGTTGTATAAAAAGTTGCTTTATATTGAAATTTTAACACCAATCGAACCTTTTGCTTTACATTAAGAAAAGAATAATAAAAAATCTGATGCAGAAAAGGTTCGACTAAACTTGAGTAAATTTCTTATTAAAAATGTAAAGCATAGATTACCCAATAATTTAACAAAAGAACAAATATTATCTTTAAATAATTTGAGGAAAAAAATGAATGATTTAGCAGTTATTCCATTTGATAAAGGAACAGGATTTGTACTAATAAATGAAGTAGAGAAATTTTATAAATTAGAAGAGGAAATTAAGCACTCAGTAACTATTAACTATGACCTGACTCAAACCCTTATGACTAAATTCCAGAAACTATTATGCAAGTTACGAAAACCAAAAATTAGATAACAATACTTATTTTCAAATGTACCCTTCTGACTTTGTCCCTCCACGTTTATATGGAGTCATAAAAGCTGACAAGCCAGAAAAGAATTATCCAATGTGGTCACTCGTTTCTACTATTGGTACCCCACCATATGGATCATCAGAGTATCTTGTAAAAATTATACAACCAACCTTAAACAAAAACAAAACAAGATTATTAAACTCCTCGTTTGTCAATGAAGCCAAATCTTGCTTAATTGATCCTAGTGAAATTCAAGTTTCTTTTAATGTGGTGGCGTTATATCCCTCCATTCCAATTAACAGAGCAATTCCTGTGATAATCAATATTTTAAACAACAATATTGATAATCTTTAAAAAAGAACCAAACTAACTCTTAGTTATATACATGAAATGATCAAACTCTGCCTTAATCAATGTTATTTTTTATACAGAAATGAGATCTATACCGAATTTAGGACCTATAGGTCTCGTAGTTGCTGAAGCAATTTTACAGCATTTGGAAACAAAAGCTCTTAATATTGCTAAGGTTGGTCATTTTTCGCCAAAGACTTACAAAAGGTATGTAGAAGACTGTCATGCAAGATTCGACTCAATACAAAATCATGATAAGTTTCTGGAGTTGTTAAATAAAGAAGATCCAGCAATAAAATATACTTCAGAAAAAGAAAACAATAAAAAGGAATTAAACTTCTTGAATATAACTGTAACCAACACTAATAACTCATACTATAACTTTAAAATCCATTGAAATTCGGCTATCACTAATATACAAATAAAACCTTCATCAAACATTAATCCAAAAATAGTTATGGGTGTTTTTAAAGGTTTTATATTTCGTGCCATTAAAATTTGTTTAAAAAAATATTTTAATGATGAAATACAATTTTTAGTGAACATGTTTGCAGAAAATGGACATGGATAGATTAAAGCTTGAAACAACTGCTAAGAACTATATTCAGAAAAGAATCAACCTTTCTAAAATAAGTTATAATAAAACAGAAACATTTAAATATACAGTTAAACTTCCATGGCTCCCAAGATTAGGTCCAAAACATAGAAAAGAACTTCAACCTTACAACGTCAGAATAGTTTTTATCACACCACCTACGTTAAAAAACATCTTATGCAACAATAAGTCTAAGTTAATTCCCAATAGCAATCCCGGTGTCTATAAACTCACATGCTCTTGTGGCAGTATATACATTGACGACACAAAAAAGAAAATTTTAACGAGATGCATTGAACATCAAAAAAACTATTTAAAAGGTAAATGGGATGCATTTGGTGCAACCGAACATAATAGAGAATGTAATGGTATGGTTGATTGGTCAAATCTGGGAACTCTAGCAATAAAATCAGAGTGCGATAAACGTAAAGTTAGAGAATCACTTAAAATTAACTACGCCTCAACATACCAAGAAATAAAACATGCTCCAATACTTCTCAACCGTGACAATTGCATTAAAGTTTCTACAAACAATTGGAGACCTCGGTTTAAAAAAATTATCCAAAAAAACGGATTTAAATAATCATAAGTAATCATTTATGGTTTCTTTTTATTTTTAATTAATATTTATTAAAATTTTTATGTAATATTTGTAATGGGTTTTTTGTATTATACTTTACGTCTGATGACGATCTGTGCAAAAACAGGTCGAAATATTACGAAGAAACAATTTAGTTTGTATGCAGCTGTTATTTTATGCTTTATATTTTAAATATATATATATATTTCCATGTACAACAAGATATGACATTGAAACATTTTATTTATATATATATATATATATATATATATATATATATATATATATATATATATATATATATATATATATATATATATATATATATATATATATATATATATATATATAGTAGTACTGCACTCAACTTGTTTCTCCGCGCAGCGGCCTTGTTCGTCAAGGTTCGTGTTTCGGAGTTATAGAGTTGAGAGAGGATTATAACCACAATTAAGTGGCCTCCTTATCTGTAGTGGCCTTCTGGGCCTTGGGGAGGTGAAATAACAAAAAATAAAGAACATTGTCAAGACAAAACAATTTTATTTAATTTTTGGATCAAATATTGTTGTGGGATCAAATATTGTTGGCATTTTTTTTACATTTAGAAATAACTTTATTATAATAAAGATTTAAAGAGTTTACTTTATTACAATAAAGATTTAAAGAGTTAAAAATGAGTAAATCTCACTTTTATAACTATGTTTATTTTAGATGTTTAACACATGTTTTATGAATAATAAATGTTTTGATAAATACAAACAAATATATTAACTTTGAAAAAAAATTATTTCGACTTTTTTAACTTAAAGTATTTTATTTTGAAGTTGAAAGTTTTGCTTGTTTTATTAAGCATTCTTTTCCGAAATCTTCAGAGTGTTTTTCACAATAATTGTTTAAAAAAATGTTCGCCAAAATGCAGCAAACTTTTTTAACACTTCGAACAAGCAATTGAAATTTACTATTACAGTTAATAAAAATGTCAATTAATCCTCCCTTGCACACCAATGGTGAAACTTTATCCATAAATATAACATCAAATATAAAAAAACAATAAATAACAAAGTAAACCAAATTGTCAGAAGGTTCTTTTAGTCTTCCCCTGTTCAGAGCACTAATCAAAGCACTCATCAAAGCTCCGTATTTTTGAAACATATCGAAGGTGTCTGTTTCCTCTAAAGTTGATTGTAATTCTAAAAGTTTGAAAGCAATAAAACCTGCTATATAAATAAAAGCCCTTGTTTGCATTCATTTGGTAACTGATCCTCACAATTTTCACATATTGACATATCTAATTCCACATCAAGTTCACACTTACCACATTAGTGGCAAGTAGGAGGAAGTATTGTAAAATCTACTTCTTTGTCTTGCAACTTTCTAGTTTTATAAATTTTAAATTTTTGATTACCATTTTGCACAGTTATCAGATGTGTGCTACCTGACCTTTGCTAATATTTCCTAAACCATTTTTCTGGTGCATCTGATTGCATATATCCTAACAATACATAAGATACACTGCAGTTCAACAAATGCTTTGCACAGCTTGCTAACCTTTTAGAAGTTTTTTGCAAGGCACTCCCAGTATCCATTGTTAACTTTTTCTCTCTAAACTTTGAATTTACGCAGTTTAAAATTTCAGCAAAATAAGAAAAATAGATTTTTAAGAAATCTATTTGCCAATCATTGACTGAAGTAAAAGGCTTTCTTTAAGTATCATTTAATCTTATATCTAGAGCTTTTGCTTTACTGTTGACAATAAGCCACCACTTGACAACTGTTTCAATGAAAAGTGCTGTATCTTCAGCTTCAGGAAATTTAACACATAATGCTGCAACTGTTTCACTCACAATTTAACACATAATGCTGCAACTGTTTCATCACAAAAAATGACAAAGCTTTTTGTGTTAACGATGGTAACTTAACAATTCGATTATCTGCAGCATAAAGCTGAATTATAAATTTAATTCTGCAAGTCACACAGTATCGTTATCATTTAGCAATTTATATTTTAGATATTGAAATTTTTAGTGATTCAATTGTTTCAAATACATTTTAAAACATGCACCGTGTTGTTTAAAAAATAGTATGCTGGAACATTTTTTGCATTAAAATAATGAAATGTTTTTTGATTTACTTGACAGTTTTCCATTATTAACCCAAGAGGCTTTCCACCTGCAATTATGATTTATTGATTTAATTCTTTTATCACTCTTGTTTGAATATTTATTGTAACTTTACAAACTGGAAAAACTTTTATAACAAGTTGTGGACTACCAAAAGACAAATTAGCATTTGTGCTAAAACTGTTTTTGCTTTTTCTTGGACGTTTTCTGCTTCACCATAACAAAATTAATAATTTCTTTAAAAAATAATTTTTTTTAATGAGTTATTCTAACTAATTCTGCTATTATTTCTACAATTATTTAAGCTTTTTAAAAAATAGTTTAAATAAATACTAAAAAAAAAATTCTGACTTTCCAGTTGATTAGTTAAAAATAACTCTACATCAGAGTACTTTAACTCAGGTTTTATGTACACCTTATCAGCCAAGATAAAGCAATATTTTTGAGATTCCTGAAGCTCCTTAAATATCATCTTTAAATATTCAGTATCTTCAGTATCTATCAAGTTTCTTCACTTTGTCATTTTGTAGCTCTTATACACTTGCAAAACTCTCTACGAGATAAAATATATTGATCAAGATTTTGAATAAAAATGCAATGCATCTGAAATGTCTTCTAAAAAAATTTGTCTATTAAAATAGTGATTTTTAATCATTTCATGCTTGTCAAGTTTAAAAAAAAGTTTTGAACAATTTTTGTAAAAATAGAAAATTAAAATAAAGCAATAAAATCATTGCAACGGAAGATTTAATTTAACTTGTTCATAATTTAAAGTAACTTAAAAAAATTATCTTTCAAATGATTTTTAGAAAGACATGGAAAAATAGTTACAAATATTTAAATTTATTATAAAAAATACATGCCTACAAAAAAATCATTAAATATAACATTATTTGTTAATTTACACAAAATGTGATTATTTTAAACAATCACTATAAATAATTTTTTATTTTATCTAAAGTCTTCGCGTAAAAATAAAAACTTTACAAAAGATCATCGATTAAAAGTTATTTCTAACGTGACAATTTTTTTAAATAGCATTTAAGTTGCTAAAACATGAAAACTGCCGTGGCCAAATTGAAAAGAAAAAAAGTTATAAGGGTGGTCAGTTACAGCGTGTGATCGCTCGTTATTCCTGTCCAAGCCTGATATATTGAAAACTTAGGTAATGGTCCGCAAAATCATATGATATTAAAGATATAATTATTTATTAGTGATTTCAAATTTTTTTGCAATTGAAGCATTCTCTTTTTTAAAGTTTTCGAACTCATCAGGTAAACTATTTCTTTCAGAGCATATTAACCCAGTGACTCATTTTCTAGACACTATTGGAATAGTAGACACTGATACACCTTCAAAGATTAATGGAGGGTGAATTGGAACTAAACTACCACCTTTGACTTTTTTTAATTCTGCATCTTTAGACCAGTACTGAGCACAAATTTGCTTACAATCTGTAAACACAAAGTTTGCATTTGTAAGTTTTTTATTCCATAACTCGCGATTGATGAAATGTTTTCATTATTTTATTTTCATAAAAATATATTTATACAAATAAAATAATTCTGAAAATGGTTTCACTCATTTATGAATTTGTTTTAGTGTTGTTGTACTAGAAAATGTTGATAAAGCTTGGGTTAAAGTTAAAAGTAGAAGTGACAATGTTGCTGGTACTTTTTTTTAATCTAATTTTAAATAAAAATTGATAATTTTGCTTTATAATAGAATTATTTTAGGATATTTATTTTTATTCAAGGTGTTCGTTTACCTGTGTTTGAATCGTATTCTGATGGTTCTAACAGTAAGTTTCTTAATACTAATAAAAATGTTATATATGATTTTATAGTGCAAACTTTATTGTTATATATATATATACATATATATATATACATTATAGTTATGATTTTTTTAACTTTTGTCACAGTTTTAATTGGCCATAGTTTTAAAACCTGAGAAATTGATAGTTAATATAAAAATTGCATAGTAATATTGAATATAGTTAAAAAATGTCCCCCACCCACCCACAATTAAGTTATGCTATAAAAATATTGTTGTTTTTATGACTATTATGGAAGTATTTGATTTTTAAATACGTTATAAAGCATATAGCACACCTTAGTAAAAACTATTTAATGTGCTTGTGTAATATGTTGGTCTGAACTGAAATATCACACGAATACAGAAAATAGTTAATACTAATGCGTTTTATGTTTTACTCATTTCTTTTGTCTCTACCCATTTCAATGTTTTTTGATTAATTTTATATTTATACAGTAAATTTTTAAAGAAAAGTATTTTTATTAACATAATATTAAAACATAGAACATTACTAACATATTATCCATGCATTTTAGATTTTTTTTATATGTCAAATAAATATAGCAAAACTGTTGTTGACAAATATTCAAGAGTATGGACAAAAAATTTAGTTTCCTTTGAAAAACGTATAACATCAAGAATTGATCTACCCTTTATTGAAAAACTATTGGATTCATTTAATAGAATGCTAAAAAAAACTTTTATTATTGGGCGTTACAACTACCTGGCATCAATTGAAAAAAGCAGAAAAGAAAGAGTAAAGTTAATTGCTGTCGAAATAAGTAAGTTATGGAACAAACTCAACTATCCATGTATTTCTAAAAGTCAGTTGGAAGAAAAATTGAAATGGTTATAGAAAAACATGACAAGTATCTTAAAAAGCCTGGCAAAAACGAAGAATGCTATGTTTTTGGAGATCTTTTTGATATCACCAATATTTAGGGCATATAGCTTAGTCTGGAAGATAAAAAAATTTTTAACATACAATTATTAAGTTCAGGAGAAGTTGGTCACAGTACTAACACACAAGTGTCATTACATCCTTCACAAGTCAGATTTGTAATGCAAAAGATACAACTTTTACAAGCAAAGCAAATAATTGTCCAGTTAGCAGTTCAACTGCATCAGAAGAAATTGGTTCAGATTTAGATTTACAAGACAATTATGAACCAGTGGAATTAAAAAAATCAAGAAAGAGAGTATATAATAGAACAAAGTTAGCATCTAATCTTGTGATAACTGAATCTTTAAGTACAAATAAATCAGCTAGAATCTGTAAAAAGTTATTTGAAAAAGGTATTGAAATAAAAACTCCAAGTCAGACAGGAATATGGAGATCAACTATAAGGCAAGAGGAAAGCATGAAGAAAACTGTTGCTAAAATGATACGAGAAGAACAATTCTGTCTACATTTTGATGGAAAGAAAATAAACGAGACTGAATACCAAGTTGTGATACTTCAAAATGAGAAAAGGAAAATTAACTAAGGAATTGTTAAATGTGAAAGTGGAAAATCCAATGGTATTTTTGAAGCTTTTAAAAAATTGCTAAATGATTTTGATGCAAGGAAATGTATTTCAAGGATTATATGTGACACAACAGCAGTAAACACAGGAAGATTAAATGGTATAGTTGTAAAAATACAAAATTGAGATGGACACCAGAGGCTTTACTAAACCACAATTTTTAGGATGTCAGCATCATATATTGGATCTCCATTTAAAACATGTTTTGGATCATTTTGTAAATTGTAAATCAATAAGCCTGGTTTTGATCATAAATTTGTGAAGGACTTAACTGAAAATTATGAAAATCTTCAAAAAAATTATACATATGAAGCTGAGCCTAATCATTACATAAACTTGGAATGGCGAGATCACTTAAAATTCTTTATGAGCTATGTGAAGCTTTTAGTTACTTCAAGAATTATAAAAAATTACCAAAAATTAAGTGGCACAAGCTTCCTCTATTGCACAGTGCTAGATGGAACTCTAGAGCATCATATGTTCTTCTTGCCTATTTTCCTATACCAACATGGAGGTGTGAACTTGAAAGTGCAGCAACTTTTATTGCAAATCAATGGTTCAGTAAACAATTATTTGATGATAAATCATATGACTATATGCTTGATGCATTGACTGAAATTAAGTGTTCAGATGCTTTAAAGTGCTTTATGAAACACTGGAGCAAAGAAGATATTGTAGTTCATATTCAAAGAACATTGCTGAACGAAGCGTTAAATTGATGGAAGATCTCCTTCAAAATTCAAAAAAGTGGGAATATGCAAATGTGAAATTTATTGGAAAGAATGACCTGTGAAGCGTTAAAACTAACTTGCTGAAAATAATTACTTTTCTTGATCGACTTCAATGATATGTAGTTTATAAATACTAAATATAATTTACAATTAAATCATGCACCGACCCAGGGGGGGGGGATATTTTTGCAACTAGACTACCATTAAACCAGTTTTTTATCAATTACTCAACATTTCTCAGGTTATAGAAGTATGGCCACAACAGATTCAAAAAATGTCATAACCCTAATATACATATATATATATATATATATATATATATATATATATATATATATATATATATATATATATATATATATATATGTATATATATATATATATGTATATATGTATATATGTATATATGTATATATGTATATATGTATATATGTATATATATATATATATATATATATATATATATATATATATATATATATATATATATATATATATATATATATAACAGTTTTTAATATACTTGATAACAAGGGTATCAGTATTCCCTTGGAATATCGTAAAAATAAATATATTTTTAACAAATAGAAATTAATCCATAAAAAGAAGTTTTATTTTAAAATATTTTTAAAATGTTTTTACAAAACTTGACTTAATGCATTACTTATTATTTACAAAATTTGACTTAATGCATTAAAAATGGCCAAACCAGTTAAAAGTAACCTTATCAATGAACAAAGGAGAGCTCTTTATGAAGTTAGGAAAGATATGAATATTCAGATATATCCTTTTGACAAAGGATCTGGATTAGTTCAAATTGATCAAAATAGTGCTCTAGAAAAATTTAAGAGCACTTGAGAGGTACAAGAAAATTAAATCACGACCCAACTATTCAAGTTCTTCACAAAGTTCAAATCTCTCTCAGAAAGTTAAATAAACTTGGATGTTTTACCAAAAAAGAATATAAAAATATCTACCCGAGTGACACCGTACCACCACGTTTATATGGAGTAATTAAAGCCCATTAGCCTGAAAAAGGTTATCCAATGTGGTTAATTGTAAGCACCATTGATACACCTACATATAGCATCTCTAAATATTTAGTCAATATGGTACAACCCACTCTAAACTTAAATAAAACGCGTGTAAAAAATTCTCAACAACTGTGGATGTTTTGGACAATTGTGGGCAGCAAGTTTATAGAAAATTGATTATAATGAGGTTCAGGTCTCCTTTGATGTTGTTAATTTGTACCCTTTGGTCCGGATTATAGAAGCAATCATTTTCCAAGTTGAAAGATTGAACATCTTCAACTCTTGCATTTTTATCAATTGTATATATTTTAAATGTTGAAGATGACTATCAAGAGTTCTTTTACTCTATGCATATTGTTTTCATAAAGTCTAAAATTTCCTTTCTTGAAAGATTTTGTTTTATGTAGCATTCCAAGCTTTCCATTAAACGCTGTTTTCATATATTAGTCGCCATTTTATATTATTTATTTTTTATCAAGGCATTTGTAAACAAGTAAAAATGTATGGCAATGGCAATGATGGGCCACGTAGAATTTTTTCGGAAATTTTTTTTGTTATGGCAAAAATGGGCCACCCATTATTGTCATGTAAAGATGTGATTTTGTTAAACAGAATTCTTTTCATAAGTGAATTTTTTGATTCTTATTAATTAAATATTGTGTAAAATTCTTTGTCGTAATACCTTTAAGAACATAAATTATGTTTACCAATATCTTATTGGTAACTGATAAAATCTATCTATGAATTGTTTAGAATCTTTATTAAAAAATACTATATTAAATATGTTAATATTAAAATAAATAAATTGTGATAAACAAAAAAAGTTATGTTAAGTATATGATTGTTTTAAGAAATAAATTATTATGTAATATAATCTTTTTCAAATACTGAAATTAGATACAATTAATAATTTTTGTTAAATCAGTTAAAATTATTTTTAGCGAGGTTTAAAATTAAATTTAATTACAACTACATTACAATATATTAAAAGCAAATAGTTACAACACATTAAAAGCAAAGGGTCCTGAAGTATTTGTAAACTGTTTTTATATTTGTCAATAATTCGTTGATGTAAAAAAGAGCGCATATTTTTTTGATAAAATAAGCGCTCAATTCAAAAGAAAATTTTAATGGCGCATCAATAGTTTACAATATTACTTTTATTTATGCAAATTATTACTAGTCTACACATAGCCCTATAATAAAAAATGACTAGAATATGCAAAAAAATCTGTTTAATGCGAAAAATTTTATAAAAAATAGCAACAGGCAACTTTAAAATTTGGCAGGTGACCTCAATTAATGAACTGGTTGCCTTTATTTGCCCTTCTAGCGACCAGCCAAAAATCTGAGTGAAAACTACTGGTATATATATATATATATATATATATATATATATATATATATATATATATATATATATATATATAATATATATATATATATATAATATATATATATATATATATATAAAATATATATATATATATATATATAAAATATATATATATATATATATATATATATATATATATATATATATATATATATATAATGCATATTTCAACAACAGCATATTTGCGTTCCCTTAGTTATTGGTTACATAGTCATAAAGAGTTTGTTTTTTTGTTTTTTTTAATTTTGTTTTTTTTTTTTGTTTAATTTTGTTTTTATTAATTTTTTTTAATTTTTAATTTTAGTTAAAATTTAAAAAAAATTAAAAAGTAATTGAGTTCAAAGCTATTTTATATCTGCAATATGTATTTATATATTATTAGATTTTAATGGTACAATAATTAAATTGAAATGACCTGATGAATATAATATTCTGTAAAGCTTTGTAATATCTATTTTGTAATACTTTATATAATTTTAGTTTAAATAATTTTAAACTTTGTTTAGCATTTGAGTTGACAGGACTTTCTCGTGGTGGTCAACAAGTAAACACCTGTGCTGCTACATTCAACAAAGCAGTGAAATTGTTGGTTGATTTAGCTTCTTTACAGGTAGTTTAATAGACAACTGGTACACAACAAATAAATGTGTGTGCTTATGTATGAATTTTAAAAAATTTATTGGAAAAAAAAATGTTAGATCATACAAGAAAAAAATATTGGTCAAATGATTTTTAGGAATATATTTGAGTAGTATTTTTAGTTTTTAACTTTTTTCCATGAGTTGTAGTGTAAAAAAATTTGCTATAAAATATAACTTTTAAAATATAACTTTTTTTGTACTAAAAAGCAGAAAATAAATCTGGGTAATATGAATACTTTTGCTACGTTTTTAAAACCTGCATTTTTAAAAAAAGATTGTCTATTCGCAAAAATTTTAGATCCAGCATAATCGTTTTTGAAGATATTCCAATTTTCGCTATTCAAATTATTCAAGAAGATATTCAAATTAAGAAAAATTAAAGAATTTAAACTTTTTTTTTTGCGTACAATTTAGGTTAGTAAAAATTTAAACATGATTTGTATGAGCGTACAAATAATGTAAGCAATAGTGTAATGAGAACACTATTTGTATGAGCGTACAAATAATGCGAACGATAATGTAATGAGAACACTATTTGTATTAGCCTACAAATAATATGAGTGACAGTCTAATGAAAACATTATTTGTACGAGCACACAAATAATGTCAGTGACAATGTAATAAGAACACTATTTGTGTGAGCATACAAATAATAACCTTCTAGAAATAAATCATTGAAGTTTACACAAAAAAAATCTCTTTGAGGAAGACTTGAACCCCCAACATTATCACCTGCGCCTCAAAAAAAGGACATTATTACATACATAGCACTATGCTATGTATGCTACGTATGGTGTAACAAATAAAAATCAAATCTGTGGACAAGTTGTGATCAAATTTGTTACTTGTTGAAAAGTTCTGATCAAGTAAAAGAAAAATTATAAAAATGTTATCTTTGTAAAAATTTACTCTTTCTGCTTTGAATATTTAGGATATATTAAATAAGCTCTTTAACTTGACTTACAATAAGGCTTTAAATTATTTTTTTATCAATTTTAATTGTTTTTCTTTACTAAGAAAAACAATTAAAATTGATTGAACCTGAGTGAACCATTTAAAACTCCACTATTATTATTACATTATGCTAATTATTAATTTTCTTAAGATTTTATGTTTTTAGAACACAATTTCTTATTAGATTTTATTTGCTATCAGTGTTTTTATTTTTCATTTCAAATTTAAACCTTTATTCCTTTTAACTTTTTTTTTTAATGGATTTTATTTAACATAACAAAAGTTCAAGAAAAAATACAAACTTTTATCATTTTATTTATATTTTTATTTTAAAATATTTCTTTAAATTAAAACAAGTTTTCTGTTGCAAAGGCCTATACCTCAATCTTCTGATTAGTGTGACTTTGATAACAAGTGTTTTTAGACATCCTTTGTTACACTGGATGAAGCAATTAAGACTACAAACAGAAGAGTAAATGCTATTGAACACGGTGAGATAATTTATAACATAATTTCAAAAACATTTAATTTCATATTTGTGAATTTCTTTAGAATTTTTGTAATATGATAAACATTGTTTAACAATATTTATTATATCGTATTGTATTTTACAATACACTTTAGTCCAGAGTGGCTGGACTTGAGTCCAGAGAGCAACCAAGTGATCATCACCTTGCCTCTTGTCATGGTCTCACCATATCATTTCTTTTTTTTTAACTCATTATTATTAACACAATTGAACATTTATATTTACACATTAAAACAATCCTCATCTATCATAACTTAATAAATAATTATAAGAGTCAAAAAAAAAAGTTGGTTCTAATGCTAGTAACAGTTAAACAACTCTAATGCCAGAAACAGCCAAAACTCAATTATTGTAGAATTTGAAAGGTAGAATAGAGAAATACGGTATTCGTAGTAGCATCCAATCTTTCCAGAACTGAACACTTCTGTGAAACAAGCTGAGTTAATTAAGCTTAACATTGAAAGAAAAATAGCAATCTTGAAAAACTGTGGATTTGTCATCCGCAGTGACAGGGTCCGCTGCATTGATGTATTTAAAACCCTTGAAATCAACGACCATTTAATACATCCATTTGTTAAATGGTGAAAAACCCATATTGCATGCTTAAAACCAATCAATACACAAAAATATCAATGATACTATAAAACCATCTGCATCAGCCCAAAACTGTTCAAACAAGTCATCAAAGACTTTTTTAAGCCAAGAAATCAATTCAAACATCCTCACGCAAATTAAATCACAAAAAACTTGCCAATCAAATCACAAAAAAAACAAGATAACTGAAAGTTATTTAAAATGCTGGTACACAAACTCTACGTCGTTAAATATTTGGATCTAAAAGGTATTGTTCATTGGTTAAATGCTAACCTAATATGTCTTAATGCAAAAAAAAACTGAAATAATCTTTTTTTCATCTTCTAGAAAAAACATAATCTAAACAACAATTCTAAAAATTCAAATCAAAATTAATAATAAATGGTTATATCCTACAAAAGTTATTAAATATCTCAGTGTTTTGATTGACTGCAATCTCTCGTGGAATTTTCATATTGATGAGCTACGCAAGAAACTAACTCGAGCTAACGGCACACTTTCAATAATTCGTCATTATGTCGATAAATTCTCACTAAAGAATATTTACTGTGCGTTATTGTTACTGCATCTTAGTCACTGTTGTCGAAATCGCAACTATCACATCAAAAAGTTGATGTCCTCTTAACGTCAATACATAAGAATCATAAACTTCTAACCTTTTAAGTCAGAAACATCAGAATCTTTTAAAAAACTAAAAATTCCAACTTCCAGCCCTTTGTAAAATTTGCTTATCTTCTTTTTGTTTTTGACTCTCATAATAAAAGTTTACCCTCTTCTATAACAGACTTTTTTACAGAAAGTAAAATAATACATAAATACCCTACTAGAAACATATATAATGGAAAACTTAGTGTACCATCTTTTAAAACTCAGTAGTATGGTAAACATTCTGTTGTCTATCTGTGCATTTGTGAATGGAACAAGAGTCTTGTATGCATAGTGAATGAGTTCAAAAAACTACAACTTCAAACACCTTTATTGTCTTTTCTTAATCTTAAACAAAATCAATTAACAAAAAATCTGAGAACAGTTTTGTTCTAATTTATTGACATAATTTTCACTTGATATTTAAAATATATTCTTATTTTTTTGATTATGATTACTACAACTATTATCATTAACTTCTTGTTTGTTTACTTTTTATTATTATCATCAAAGTATGATTTTTAAATGTTTACTTTGTTCTATGTGTGTATGCTTATTATTAATCATATTATAGTTAAAAACTGGCGTCACTCTTTCGGTCCGAATTCTGTTTTAGTGACACCATCCTTATCAATCATTTAGTTATTATTATTAAATACTTATTATTAATTTACTCATTATTATATTATTTTATATTATTAATATTTTTTTTTATATATATATATTTTTTTTATTTTATCATTCAATTATTTTTACTTACAACAATTAATAGAATTATGATTCTTTTTATTATTATTATATTTATTATTATTATAATATTATTGTATGGTTTAAGAAAGAAAATAAATATCTTGTTGTTTGTTGTTTATATATATATATATATATATATATATATATATATATATATATATATATATATATATATATATATAGATATATATATATATATATATATATAGATATATATATATATATATATATATATATATATATATATATATATATATATATATATATATATAAATCCTAACTGGTTGTCAGAAAGTTTTTCCATATTTTGTTGACACAAAAAAAAATTAAAATGCAAGACCGGAATTATTTTTTATTACTTATTAGACTGCCTGCCACAACCAAACCCTCAGTCGATGTAGTAGACTCCCTTGCAAGTCAGGCTATAAGATAGTTGCTGTAGCTGCACTGCCTTGCGAGTCAGGCTATAAGATAGTCGATCTAGCAACACTCCCTTGAAGCAGCAGGCTATAAGATTGTCGATGTAGCAACACTCCCTCGTAGCAGCAGGCTATAAGATAGTTGATGTAGCAGCACTTCTTTGTAGCAGCAGGCTATAAGATAGTTGATGTAGCAACACTCCGCACATGATTTACAGTAAAAAAAAACATTTTATTAAAAAAAATAAAAATAAAAACATTGTTTATATTATTAAAAACATTCAGAATGTTTTAAAAACATTCAGAATGTTTCAAAAATATTCTTGTCAATTAAATTTGCGTTTTTGCAGGTTTTTTAAAAAGTGATTAAATTCCAATTAAAATAATGGTTTTAACTTTATGACATCACAAAAATGTGGGATGAAAGTCAAAAGTTAATTAAAAATATTTGTTGTCAGAAAAATCATTTTTTACCTTCCATACTCTCAAATGCAACAATTTATAGAACTATATATATATATATATATATATATATATATATATATATATATATATATATATATATATATATATATATATATATATATATATATATATATATATATATATATATATATATATATAGGCCTTGGCAGGAGTAAATGAGCGCAAGAGCCTAAAACCAACAAGGCGAGCTATGCGAGCTGCTCTTCTAAACTGCTTGTTACAAGAGCTTTTAGTTTTCCACAAGCTATCTGTTTATTTATATGAAAATTGCTTATTAAATACAAAATTTAATTTTATACTTGTTACTAGCATATCTTTGTAACGTTAATGTTACAATAATATACACATAACAGGAGTCATTTATTGCGCCGTGAAAAAATTCTTTAGAAGTAAAATTTTTTTAACTTTTTTTAACTGCAAAAACCGTGCCTGTTTATTATCCAATGAATTAAATTTTTTTGACTTTGCGTTTTTCATTTTAGTTACAATAATAATTAGACTTTTGAGGAAAAAAAAAACTTTTGCGAGAGCTGTAAGTTGTTCCCATAAAGTGTTTTAGGGGAAGCGAGAGCTAAAGCTCTTGCTTCACGCTGAGGCCTGTATATATATTTATATATGAGATATATATGTATATATAGGATATATATATATATACATATATATATATATATATATATATATATATATATATATATATATATATATATATATATATATTTATATACATATATACATATATATACATATTATATATATATGTATATATATATATGTGTATATATATATATATATATATATATATATATATATATATATATATATATATATATATATATATGTTTTTTTGAAATTATATTAAAAAAAAATAAACTTATTTCATTTTTAGTTTAAAAGGTCATTTTTTCTGCAATAAACTTTAAAATAACAATTTTTTTCAAAAATTAATTGTTATTTTTGAAATTTTTATAAAATTTTCCTTCTTTTGAGACCCAACATGGCATACTTTTGAAAAACTTTTTTTTACATAATATTAGGGACCCATTAAAATTTTAGAGGTCTTGAGGAACCTCAAGATAATTTCCTAGAGCATTCATATTTTTCCAGAGTATTTCTGAAATGAATAGACAACTTTTGCACACCCAGGCTAAACGAACTGTAAAAAAAACTAAAATTCACTCCACCCTAATATATATATATATATATATATATATATATATATATATATATATATATATATATATATATATATATATATATATATATATGTATGTATGGATGTATGTATGTATGTATGTATGTATGTATGTATGTATGTATGTATGTATGTATATGCATGTATGTATATGTATGTATATATTTTATTACTGTAATTATTTATTTTTATATATAGTTATTATTCCAAAAATTGAGCGAACAATTACTTATATTACAAGTGAGTTAGATGAAATGGAAAGAGAAGAATTTTATAGGTATATTATTTTCGTTTCCCAAATCTTAATTCTCTCCATAAAGCAGTCTCTTAATTTATTTTTCTTTAAATAGTTATGCAACTGTGTATATATGCTCATGCACACACACGCATGACCATATATACACAATTAGGAGGCTTGAATAAACATTAAATAATCTCATTCTGAATATCTAATATCAACTAAAATTTTTTAAATTTTTTACAAAAATCTGCACAATCAGAAAAATCAAAATTTTTATTACATGTATTAATTTCCTCACACTTTCTATATCTATTAAATATCATTTAAAAGAATGTTAATAATTTTATAATATTTTATTATTGATTTATAACGTTTTTTTTTTTAAATAATGTAAGATAAATAAGTTTTTAATAAAATGTTTGAGTAATAAATTTTAATAAGTGTTTTAAATTTATCCAACAAAAAAATTAAAGTATTTTTGAACAAAAATATCATATTTTTTTATTCATTTATATTACTGTAATAGAATGTTTCTCGATTCTGAGCAGATTTTTGCTTAAAAATAACATGTTTAAAATGGTTACAGAAAATCTTTATATTATACTCTCATAGCTATTATCTTGTGCACAAGCATGAATCTATTTTATCAAGAGACAAGCATGAATCTATTTTATCTTGTGAACAAGCATGAATCTACTTTATCTTGTGCACAAGCATGAATCTATTTTATCAAGAGATAAGCATGAATCTATTTTATCTTGTGTACAAGCATGAATCTATTTTATCTTGTGCACAAGCATGAATCTATTTTATCTTGTGTACAAGCATGAATCTATTTTATCTTGTGCACAAGCATGAATCTATTTTATCTTGTGCACAAGCATGAATCTATTTTATCTTGTGCACAAGCATGAATCTATTTTATCTTGTGCACAAGCATGAATCTATTTTATCAAGAGACAATCATAAATCTATTTTATCTTGTGAACAAGCATGAATCTACTTTATCTTGTGGACAAGCATGAAACTATTTTATCAAGAGACAAACATGAATCTATTTTATCAAGAGACAGTATAACAGGTTTACATCTACACAAACCTTTTCAATAAAAAAGGGATGCAAAACTTATCTACAGAAATTTTCTGTTTATTCTGCAGAAATTTTGTCTGCTTATTCCAATGATGCATATTACGATACAGTAACTGGATGAAATTAAAATCTGTTCAAAATATGTGTTTTTATTAATACACAATGTCTAGCCTTTTGTCAAACATGATCCCCTAGCTAGGGATATTTATAAGTCAGAGTTGAATTTTTTTACCCATCGCCTAGATAAGTGAGTTTTAGAAAGCAGCTGGACATTTGGCAGTTTATTCTGCATGTTACTACTAGCCAAGTAATCATCCTGATCCTCACTTAACAAGGTTTTTGGGACAGGTGTTAAATAAACATTTGACTTTTTTTGTCTTGATCAATAGGTATAGGTAGAAATTAAGAAAAAAAACAAGACATCACGTCACGTTAACCACAAAAATTTAGTTTTTTAAACCTTTTAAATTTTTAAAATTTTTTTAAAAATAACATATTGTTTCATTTTAAATTGACCATTAATTTTATACATTTACATTTCACATTCATATTAGTTGAGATTTGGTATATATTTTTTTTAAATGGCTCGAATATTATCAAATACAAATTGAAGCTCTAGAATTTTTAATATTGAGGTGTTGAGTTTAAAAAATTGATGTTTTTATTTTATTCTTCTGTTTATTACATGTTATTAGGTTGAAAAAAATTCAAGGTAAGAAGAAAAAAAATAAAGAAGACAGAGAATTAGCTCTTGAGCAATATATATCAGATAATCAAAGATTAGGTTGGTTTTTTTTTTTTTTTTTTGAGTTTTTATAGTTAATAAATTAAGTTTGATATATTTAAATAAAAATATTGATAATAAATATTCAATGGTAAAAAGTATTCATATGGAGTACAAAATTTTTCAAATAAATAAAAATCACCAAAATCAATGTAGTTTGCTACATATTTTTAAAGACGTTAAGAAAGATTGTAAATTTTTTAAATATAATTCCTATCTGTTTAGATTTACAGCAACTTGAACTTTGTTCAATAATTACTGAAAAATGAGGGAGGGGAGTGCCAGTTAAATTAAAATGAGGGAGGGGAGTGCTTATTAAAATAAGCCTATCCAATCACAAGGTTGCTTACCGTGGCTAGTTTCAAAAAAGTTCTATTTAGCAAATAGATCAAAATCTTCCTAATAAAAACAAACTCTAATTTTTTATATATATATAATTTTGATTTTGAACAAATCATAAATTATTATAAATGAAATAAAGAGTAGTGTAGGCTGTCATAACACATATATAAACATATATAAACATATATGTGTTTTGTGATTAACTCGCTACAGCATCTTTATTATTATTACTATTACTATCTTGATAACTAATGCAGTGTCTCTTTATAGTAAGGTTTCCCTAACTCTGTTACTGCTCTCAGGCAGGCAGATTCCATTAACAGTTGTAAAATATAAGAGTATGAACAGTGCCATAGAATGTGTTCCTGTTATGTCTTTTGATGTGCATCATCAAGGTGTTATCGTTCATTTTGATAAACAGGAATAAATAACTAATTGCTTAGGGTGTCATACTATCTATGATTAAGCTCTCTAATTATTTAAAAACATGAATAAAGTACCTAAAATATCTACTATAGTGTTTTTAAACAATGTTTATAGAAAATTTTCAAATTTGTATTACAGTGTTTATATAAAATTTTCATCTACAATCAACAGAAATATGATCATGACTGCTACACATTTATCTTCTGGTAGTTTTTGTTCTCTAAAAAAATTTTAATAAGCGTAATTATTTTTGTCATCTTGAGTTTTGTCAATTGATTATTTTTTGTCAATGTTAAGATTAAATATTATAATGTAAAGTAATATATTTCAAAAAAACCAAAAGTTAAAAATTTCTTTAGATGTATAATAACTTATTGTACATATTTATAATACAAAATTTTCCAAAATTGTTTTTGAAAAATTAAGAGCTTTAAATAAAGTTTAAGAACTTTAAATAATGTTTAAGAACTCGAAATAAAGTTTTAAGAAGAATTTTAACTTGAAATAGATTTTTTTACAGTTTTCAGTTTTTCTTTTAATTTAAATTTTTAGTAGAATCAAAACTAGTGTCATTTAACTAAAATCTGCAATAAAAAAACTTTAACTGTATTTACCTGCTTTAATTTGTAAAAGCCCACTGAGTTTTGATCTCTGAGCCTGTGCCTTGACTCAAATTATTTAACAGGATCGCAACAACAAGAATATGTGGACATTTCTGAAATTAAAGGTTTAATTTGACCAAAGCGATTACGATCAGTCTTTATCAAGCTGACATAGACCAACTTAAGTTAGGTAATCTAGCCAATGTAAAAGTTTAGAGAATACCGATTTAATATATCTATTATAACATTTTAGAGAAGAGTGTAATTAAGAAAGTTATTTATAGCTACACTTACATGAAATACTGATTCATTGGAGAATATCTATTTAAAAAATTACTTTTACAGCTCGCCATCTAAAAGAAAAATTTATTAAAATACTTTCAAAAACGTTTTTACAATCTCTACTTAGTTGATGTAATTTTCAATTACATCCACTAAGAAAAAAAACAGAAAGTAGCCTAAAATGAAAAAACAGAAAAGTAGCCTAAAATGTTTTTAGGAACATAAAATATAGCATTTATATACAAGCACTTTTGTATTTGCACTTTAGTAATGGGGTAAAAAAAAAATTTGATTTGTTACTGTAAATAAATAAACAAAACAGTTAAATGTAAAACGAATGTAAAAAAAAAAACTTTTATCTCCATGGATAACAAAAGGTATACTAAAATTGTCGAGGAAAAAACAGAAACTTTATAAAAAATTTTTAAAAAGTAAATCTTATTCAAATAAAATTAAATATAAAAAGTATAAAAATATTTTTGAAAAAATCAAAAAACTTTGCATGTTGAACTCTGTTTCTAATCTATAAAACAATTGTATTTAACTATTTAAAATTATTTAAAAAACTAAAAGAGCAAAAAACAAAAAAATCAAAATGCCTTATGTAAAGCAATATAAAATTAAAAAAAATCAAATGCAATTTCTTTATAATATATTTGATATATAAACCTCTACAATTTAACTCATTCGTTTAACCACTGGTTTGCCATTGACTCCGAGATTATTTAGCTAGTTCTACATATAATTCAGGTAAAAAAAAATGTAGATGAACTATGTGTATATATACTTGATTCTTTTGACTCACATAATATTTAGGAAGTTCTTAATATAATTCAGGTAAAAAAAATGTAGATGAGCTATGTGTATGAATATGTGGATATTTATGCTGTTTGTTTCAACAGTTTTTTCGAACTTTGAGATTCAAATGTAAATTATATTTTCATGAGTTCTGTAAATGATTAGATAATTCATCTACATCTTTTTTACCTGCATTAAATGTAGAACCTTATGGAAAAGTGTGTCTCGACTCAGCAAATTTAGCAGGATCACAACAACACGAATATGTGGATATTTCTGAAATTAAACAAATGTGAAATTAAAAGTGAAAAAATGGTTTAAATCCGAAGTAAATAACTCCAGTATTAAAAATTTTCTGTTGCAATGTGATCACCCCTGCCCCTTCAGTTAAATCAGAAAATAAGAAAATCAAATATAATTTTTTAGCTTTTAGAAAATAAAGGTCTGGCGATCATGGTCTAAGACTATTAGAAACTGCGAACGAAATCATGGTTATTTAAACGATAAGGAAACAACTCAACAAACACTTACGAAACATTTTCTTTTAAAAGTTTCTAAATATTTTCTAATAAGTTTTTGAAATTGCAATATTTTTTCTTTATGTATTTATCTATTTTCAATTCAAATAAAATGGTCAGTTCCTGAAGTTTTGACATACGGTAAATTATAAACTTTTTACTTTCTTTAACAGATACGACTGATGGTATGGATACTGCTATTACTCGTGAGCCCAACTTGCTAAACATTGAAGGCGATGACGAAGATATTCTTTTTAACTAAATCATTGTTAGTTTTTTATATATTAATTTGTAATTGCATTTAAATCTTATGAGAATAGAATTATCTTTATGAATTGTTATATATTTACAAAGATACAAAAGCCACCGAACCACACCATCGAACCAGCCGACGTTAATCTTTTTATTCTCTTTAAATTGATTTGTATCTACTATTAAAGTGAAGCTCATAAATCAATTATTAGTTAATAACTCGTTATATATTTTAAAAATACTCCTATTTTGGTCATAATTTAAAAACGCTTTTACCGCGATCGAAATAGGTCTAGAGTTCTAAACATAATGAACCATACGATTCCCTGGAACGTAGTTCTAGCCAATCAGATTGCTAGGGTTTTAAGTTCCTAAGGTAGTTAAGTTATTTTTTTGTTCCATTTTGTTACTGTTAGCACTGTAACATCTTTATTAATGATCTCATTATTTGTGTTGACTATTTTTTTTCAGATTCACTTCACCTACCTCTACTAGATGTACCGCTATTTTTGTTCGGTTTAGACACTTAGTTATTTATAGTTCTCTGTGAACATAACTTACTATGGTTATTGTATTTAATTTTGGGTTTGCACAAATATAGTTACTGTTAGTACCAATATATAGTAACACCTATATTTGCTTATCAAATATTTTAAAATTTTCTTCGTTATTGTTCATTTTTATATACTTATTGTATTATTATATTATATTATTATATACTATATTATGTAATTATTGTAATATGTAGTAAAAATTATTGTTTGACGCCGTTTTTACATTTTGTGTTTAGATCTGTTTTGTTTTATATCTATCGTATATATTTTATATCTATCGTATATATTTTATATCTATCGTATATATTTTATATCTATCGTATATATTTTATATCTATCGTATATATTTTATATCTATCGTATATATTTTTTATACTTATGTTTAATAAGCAGCCATTGCGCAGTGGTTATTGTTTATTATTACTTTAATTATTGTAAGATATTGTAAAATATATATATATATATATATATATATATATATATATATATATATATATATATATATATAAAGGATTGAGGGTTTACAACCCCCTAAATTGAGGGGGGTTTAAACTTTATATGTTCATAATTTTTGAACGCTAAGAGATAATACTATGAAACTTAAAATTTATCCATGAATATAAGTCTAGTTGAGAATAGGGATGGCTCTTTTACTTTCTTTTATTTACTTACACGAGTAAGTTAATTTTTATCAACAAGTATATTACATAAGTAATTTTAAACGTTTTATGTAAATTTACATTTCCGTATAACTAATTAATTTTTTTGAAACGACTTATTTTATAATTTATTTATTTTTTTACTTTCATGTTTTTTTCTTTTTTTACTTTCAAGTTTTTTTACTTCTTTTTTTACTTTCACTTTTTTTACTTTCAAGTATGTTATGTAAAAGAAGATTACATCAAAAAGTAATTTACTTTTAAATGTAAAAGTAAGTTACATGAAAAAGCTGTTTACTTTCCCATATAAAAGTTAATTACTTATGAAAATTACATTACATAATATAAAAGTTCCTCAAACTGTTATTTACATTTACCTATAAAAGTAACTAATTAAAAAAAACTATAAGAAAAAGTAACTTGCATATGAAACTAAGTTACATAAAAGTAATATACTACCAAATATACATTAAATTTACAGATAAAATAATATTTTTAAGTAGGGATTTTTTATTTTAAAAGTAATAAATTTTTTTTTTAAATAAATTATATAAAAAAAAATTTACAAAAAGCTTACGAATACAAATACAAAATTACATAAGCTTACATTTTATATAATTTGTAAAGTAAATTAAAAGTAATTTATATAAAGTAAGTAAATTTACTTATATTTTAAAATAACTTTGACAGGATCTTGTACAAAAGCAATGCAAAAAAGTAAAACTTCAAGTCACATTTAGTTTGCCGCAACATTTGATTTACGCGGTTTAGTAAAGTTGGAAAATAATAATAATAGGTTTCTGATATGATTAAAACCCTCTCTAGGTTCGGTCCATGATAGTTTTAGCTATAATAACCATTCTCTGAGTCAAACCGTCTCAAAGGTATTCACTCTCGAAAGGTCTGGAATTTAGACAAAGCTGAAGCAAGGCAGTTAACAGAAGGCGGAGACTCAGAAAGGGTAGTTTATTTGAAAGGAAAATAATTAGCATATTTGTTAGTTCTTTTTTACAAGTTTTTTGCGTAATTGTATTTATTATTTAAAAACGAAGGAAAGGAAGTTTAAACCTGTCCTGAATTATAGGAGCTATAACACCATGCTCTGAAGATTAAAGATCCCCGAACTTTTTAAGAGAACTCTTTATTTTTGTAAAGATTTTGTCACTTTGATACTAAAAAAGTCCACCTGCTCAAGAATATCCTATGAACTTAAAAGTCTTGATTTAAACAACTGCGGTACTTTTATATAGGCATAAAAATTTAAGAACTTTTCACGTAAATATTTTTATCTGCGTGTAATATCAGTAGCTACCGCAATGCCAGTGTAAGCAAAACTTACGGGTCCCACAAGCAACTGAACCTAGAGCCGCAAGGTTAAGGAGCCCTAAGATATTATTGTTCCAGAGAAACAGAAATTGGACACCTTGGCCACGTTTATCGCATTTAGACCACTTTTTTTTATATGCATTTAGGTTCACATATTTAAGAGCGAAGAAAGGAAGGAGGAGTTAGTTAGGGGCACGGTCAATGAGAAAAAATATATTTAAAATAAATTTTCATGAAAGCCTAACTTTAATAATAATTTTTATTAACTTAAAATAAACCTTTTTTGTAGTTAAAGTGCATTTGACAAATGTAAATGTCAAGTGAAAATAATAAATGTGTGACGTAACATTAATCACTCAAGTCTTTTCATAGTGCTGAAATTTTTATATTTTTTATTTGTTGGGTTAGAAATAAATTAAAATCAAATTTTCGTTTAATATTAAATAAAAATAGGAAAAAAACTTAGTTAAATAGAAACTTATTAAGTAAAAATCAGCAATGTCTAGATCATAAGACAAAAGTCTTTTTAAAGATATCTTTAAGACATCATTCAGACGTCTATAAAAAGAGGAACTTAAGATATCTTTATAAAAACGACCTATAGCCATATGATGTAAACGTCTTTAAATGCGTCTTTTAGACTTTTAAAAATGCGCCTTTAAGAAGCCTTTTTGACAACGTTCTAATCAGCTAAAGTTGATAGACTAATAAGCTTATCATTAAAAAGTCTAATAAGCTTGTCTTTAAAAAACCTAATAAGCTTGTGTTTAGAAAATCATTTAGCTTGCCTTTAAAAAGATGCCTTTAACGCGTCGTGTTAAAGACGTTTTTAGAAGCAATTTTCATAAGTTCGAATTGAAATTGTATTTTAAGTATTATTTGGGAGAAAACATATTGATCATGTAAGCACAAAAATTTCCAAAAATATTGGCATTTTATACAAAACCCAAAATTATCTAAACAAAAAAGACTTAACCCAACTCTATTATCTATTTATACACAGTTATATATCGGCACCCCATCTTTGGAATAAAATAGTATTACCTAATTTTGATCCTTCTATTACTCTTCCTGTTTTTAAAATTAAGTTAAAAAAAATTCTCTACAGACAACATTCTAAAACTCAACTAAAATTGTATTTGTTAAATCTTCTTTATATATATATGTTATAAATATTTTTACTTTTTAAGGTTCCAATGATAAGATCCTTATGATCTTCTTTCGGAAACCTAGCTTTATATTGTAAGTACGATGAGTTGTACCATTAACGTAATTGTATTACGACTTACGTTTATGTATTCCAACTTATGAATTATGTAACAAGACTAACATTGAAAAATGAAAAAAATAAAAAGCAACGAGAAAACACTCGTTTTGTTCTCCAAGAAAATGTCTTCAAAAATATTAGGCAGCATATGATATTTTAATCTAAACATAAATAAAATAATATTATAAATATTTAATTGATAAACATTTAGCACTCCAAGCTTTCTAAGCAGTGGATTAGCACTGGTGTGTTAATTAACATTTAATAGAAGGCAGCTTGCTTGTTTTTGTTTTTTTAAGATACACGTTGGTCTTGACGGATAAGTGCTTGGCAAATGTTACAATAGCTAATATAGTTATGAATAAATGAATAAAAAAAAATTTTAAACACTTTTTATTCAGTTTATATCTAGTTTCATACATAATTCAAATATTTTTTGCTCATCAATTAAAACGCCATAGAATTTAACACAGAACGTCCGTTGCAACTTTGTTTTTCTATTGAAATATGGGGGAAATATGGGAGTTTTAAGGGCAACGTATCAGATTTCGATGATTTAGAAAAGAAAGTATATTTGCTTTTAATTGTGTTCAGAGATGATTTGTTAGCTTTAACACTTCATTGAGGTTGTCAAGTTCACGGTTCATAGTGGTAAAGATTGTCCTAATATCATACAATATAAAATAATAAAATAAATTAAGTAAGTAAAAAGATAGTAATAAATAATGGTACGGGCAATATAAAAAGAAAAAACAAAATATATGTGTTCTACAAGGCTCGAACTCCGAATCTCCAGATAATGACGCAGCAAACTAACCACAACGCTATAGTGTCGATATGTAATCGTAAAAAAATGTTTATAAATGTCGTATAATTAATGTACTAAAAATTAAACAATAGGAAACTGACAACTACCTGTGTTTCAGCAAAATATTTAAATATCGCGAATAAAATAAATATAAAATAAAAAAGTACCAAAGCGTAAAAATATATGGGTACAAGAGGTAAAAAAATGTAAAAATTTTTTGACAAACCTAATATTTCATTATTCTTAAGATAATATATATTTTATAAATAAAATAATAATGAATTACATCATTAAATTTCTGATATTGCATCATTAAAGGCATAATTACTAAAACCTATGAGCGCAGGTTTCAACGAATCGGGATAAGTGTATCTTATGTTTAACGGTTTATCGTTTAGTTCTTTAATTTTTTCTATTGATTGAACGTGAATAGGTTTTTGGAAAATTTCATTTTCGAGTGCTTCATTGTCTGTTTTTGACGAGAAACTGTTGAAGGACGCAGCTGTGTAATATGTATTATTTTCGTTTAATTCAAAGTTAAAATAACAATCACCTTCAGATATAATTTTATCAAAATGTTCACGTAACTCAGTAAAAGTAGGTCGTTTTAATGGATCTTCATTCCAACATTGCAACATTATATCGTACCTAATATATATACAAAAAAAATTATTCAAGGTAAATAAGTAATCTAAAATAGAAGATGAAAATTAAGTAAAAATTACATTAACTCAGAACAGTTTTCTGGTCGATCCATTCTATAGCCAGACTTTAAAAGAGTTAGAAGTTCACGATTATTTATTGTCGGATAAGGCGTACCACCTTGTAAAACAATAAAAAATACAATAAAAAATGCAATATAAAATGGATTACTCGAATTGGTGAAGGGTTAAAATTACCTAGTGTAACAATTTCAAATAAAACAACACCATACGCCCACCTAAAATATTTTTAAAAACTCTTTTATAAATAAACGTATATTAATAGTATAAAATTAATTTTTTTATGCAATCGAAATAAAAATTATAATAGAACTAAAACACATTCGATTAGAATTAAAATTTACACATCACTGTATGTAGTGAAAGTTTGATCAAATATGGCTTCCACGGCCATCCACTTGATCGGTAAACGACGATTTTTGCTACTCATGTACTGTAAATTGTCATTGACTCTACGTGTTAGACCAAAATCAGATATTTTGACATTTTTTTTTGAACCAACCAAAATATTTCTTGCAGCGAGATCTCGGTGTACGAGATTGATGCATGAAAGATATTCCTAACATATTTAAAAATTATAAAAAAAAAAAAAAAATGAAGAAGTAGAAGACAAAAAAATTAACAAATCAAAAATAAAAAAAATTAATAAAAATAAATACACAAATAAAAAAAAACTATACCATTCCTGATGCCACTTGCCAAGCAATACTTAGTAAATCTTCTGGCGTTATAACTTCATTTGAAAGAATCATATTTGGCATAACTCCTGATGATAAGTTCTCATTTGTTGTCGTCTATACAAAGTTAATTACATGTAACTCATTTTGTAGAACTCAAATAAAAATAAAATTCAAATGCAAATGTTGGAGGAAAGGTTGGAGGGTGCCACCTGCAATTTCTTTATAAAGAGATAAAAAGAGAGGGATGGGGTTGATATCAGCATCTTAAAAAATAAATCAGTTATGCACATTCAAAGTACAATAAAAAATTATTAACAAATAACAAAACAAAAAACCTCGAGAAATTGTTGATAGCTTTGTGTGTATATCAAGCTTCCGGCAGTCTCTCCTTCAACCTTTGATGCACAAAGCTGAAAAATTAAATTTACAAGTAAAACATGATGCCTTTAAAACCTACATGTGTAGACTGAGCATTTTCATTTTAAAATCAGAAGTTTTATTTTTTTTAATTATTGCAGCAAATTTTTTGTATACAGGATTTTATACTTAAATCTATTTTAAGCAATAGATATAATAAGAAACACTTTTCCAGACCAGATTTGGTTATCAAAAATAGTCGATTAAGTCGATTTTTTAGTCATATTTATGAACTCTAATTTCATAACTTTACCTTTTTTAATAAATTCACCTACTCAAAACTCCAGAGGGGGAAGGTAATATATAGCTCAGGAAAAAAAAACAAATTCCATTACAATTAAAGAGGTTGTTATATAATACAATACTTTTTTATTTATATTGTTATATAATACAATACTTTTTGATTATATTTGAAATTGTCAACCCTAAACTTCGAAAAACCTTTTAAATTTTAACGACCCTTTTGATGACGATTGAGTCTTTTAAGCACAAATTGATGTTGATAGATGTTATTCTATATAAAATACATCATAATGTATATAATACAAACAAAAACTCACACGAGTGTTATAAGAAATATAAAATATTATTAAAATTTTTTAAAATCTTGTAAGTCTTGTAAATGGAAAAGAGTATCCTAACAGCACCTACCAGATATAAACACGAAGGAATGTTTAATAATGCATTAAACAAAACGTACTGTGTAGAGCATAATTTTTATTGTTAAATTTACGATTGAACAAAAAAAAAAAACTATAAAAGACGACAACAAAAGTAATAATGTAAAACCATTTATAAAAAAAAAGATTCAGTTAAACATGCAGCAACAGAAAAGTCCATAGTAATTTATTTAATTATTCACAAAGCATTGTTTCTATAAAAAATTATTTTAATAACTTTAGTTTTTTAAGAAACTTGTAAAAATCTTAAATTTGTACAAACCTTTGTTCACTTTTAGGCGGGACAGTCACACATTTCACTCAATAATATTAAATATTCACAAACTTTGGTGTTTTTTTCCTTCAAAACAGTTGCTTCAAAACAGTTTCTCAATTCAAATTATCTTAAAGTATTCAAAAGTTATGACCATGTAAAGTTTTCACCCCCATCAAAATGAGGAAATTGTAAATTTGATAACGCCGTAACTTTCAAATAGTTAAAGATAATTAGACGAAATTTAAAATCTGTCTATGAATTCGAATTTATTATATAATAGTAAATTTAAATATTTTATTAACTCATTGCCTTTGCATTAGAGCAATAAATCTGTTGGAATATTTTATTCCCAGGCTCCAATTAACTCATTTTATGCAAAACAGTATCATCTGTCGTAAGAACTAACATTCTTAAATTTGGAATTTTCACAAAAAGCGACGTTTTAAAAAGATCTTGCATTACTAAAAAACAATTAACTTAAAAATATGAGAAATGGTGTGGCTACATCTTTAAATACTAAATCTTCTTTAAATACTAAATCATCTTTAAATACTAAATCATCTTTAAATACTAAATCTTTTACTCTAGAAAAAATGTAGCATCAACAAATGCTGAAACCACCTCTTATTAACAGTTGTAAATCAGTTTTCCAGCTCCACTAAAGTTAAAATACATTACTTTTCAATATTTTTATCATATTTTGGTCCTATTTTCACAAATTTAAATATTTAAGAAAAATTTAAACCTAAAACTAGTCTTATAGACCTTTCCATTAATAATGTATAAAATCATAAAATTTTTGTATAAAATGAATTATACAATGTATAAAATCTTAATGTATAAATCATAATGTATTAAAATCTGGGAAAATATTAAAAGTAATTCTATATAAATTGGTCAGAACATCACCCATAAAAACTTTCTTGAATCACACTTTTGAACAAAAATTTTAACTTTATACTTAAATATCTCATACAGTGGCTTGCCATATTATTAGACTTGACAAGAAAACAACAAATTTAGGCTGTAAATAAGATTTTTGTGGACAATTTTTTATCGTTTAAGGTCATTTTACTATCGATAAGTAAAAATCAATGTTTATCAAAAAACAAGTACATATATTTAAAAGATAATTATGGAAAATAAAAAAAAAAATCCTGAAAAAGTTAAATATTTTAAATGTCTCTTTGCTACAATTACGCTTTGTATGCGCCGTTGCATACTCAAAATACACTTTTTAACCATTGTTTGCAGGTCTTCACTGTGGTTTCTTACACATATCTAAGCTTTTCAATCAACTCCTGTTTTAATGTTATTGTGCTATAAACCATTTCCTGCTCGAGCAGCACCCATACACCCCTACATTCTCAATCGGATTTAAATCCAGAGAATTTCTGGGCCAATCCAAGACATCAATGTTTCTTTGTTTTAAAAACTTTGTAATGGTTTTAACCTTGGGACATGGTGCCCCATCATGCATAAAAATGCATTTTTCTTCATTTGGGAATCATTGAGCCAGTTGTGGTATTAGTCTACCATTAAGAATTCTCTAATACTGATCTTGTCTCATTGTCCTTTTTACTATATGCAGCTTTACAGTACCTCAAAAATAAATTAACGACTACACCATGTCGGATGCTTTAAGGTTGGCACAATGCAATCTGAGTAAAATTTTTCACCCACTTTTTCCAAACAAAACTAGATTTGCAACTCATGACTTGAAAAATGCTCTCATTTGAAAAATAAACCTAAAACAGACAAATAAGGTTTAAAAAGAACCAAGTTGAACTTTACAATAAAAGATTTTATTCAGCATTACTTTTTTTCAGTTTTTTTGCGCAGTTTAGACATTTCTTCACCATAATGGGTGTTAAATTTGGTTTACATTTTGGCCGCAGGAAGTTAAACCAATTTTTTTAAAAGGTTTTAGAACTGTTTGTTGAGAAATATTGATTCCCTGTTTATTAGCAATCTTGGTCAATAAGTTGAAAGGGTGTTTTTTTTGTTGTAGACAAATAACTCTAATTTTTCTGTCAGTTCTAGGTGTTGTTAACCTTTTTCTGCTACAAGCACCTTTACGAGCAGGTTGTAAAGGTATGTCAAAATCAAGCTTTTGCTCCACTCTCTTCACTGTGCTTTGAGAAATGTTGAATATCTCAGCTATCTAATATTGCGACATGACTGTATTTTTTAATAACCCACAAATTTCACCTAATTTTCATGGAGAAATATCACATGCCCTCCCCATTGCTAAAAAAAAGAAGATAATATTCAATAAAATTGTGAACTTTTCCATAAGAATATAATTTTATACATTTTTGTTTAGAAAATGAGAGTATTAAGATATACACACCTTTGTGATAAAATATACGATATTAGTCACAAAACAATCTTTACAACGAGGTATTCAAATAATTATGTTTGTAGAAAGAAACACCTCACACAACCATTCTATGCAACGTTCTGTTCCAACTGTCAACATTCTGTTCCAACTGGTACGAATGAAAATAACGTTCCGTTCCAACTGGAACGAATAAAAATAAAGATATGAGCTATGTTGCCATTTATGAAATAACATCTTTGGCAACGTTGCCAAAGTAAAAAATAATGAATGAAAAAAAGTTTATGCGAGGAGCAAAGGTTTTTAGTGGTGTTATGTCTGTTTTTTTCTCTAAGCCTAATAATATGGCAAGCCACTGTAATTGATAATTTTAAATTTTATAATATTTTAACATATTCATGTTGAATGCATTAGCATTTGAACTTACTATATAGAAAAAAAACACAGAAAAAAATACACAAAAGCCTCTGTGCACTGTTTTTCCTGAATTTTGGCATATATTAAAAAGTTATGCATAAAATATAGTATAATGGTAGCATAGATATATAAATAATTGTTTAAACAGCGACAGCTTTCTATAGTAATTCATAATCTTGCTATGTAATTATAAAGTCAATTTAATTACAAATTAAGTCAATTAATTTCTGTATAATTACTTGTAAAATACTTTTCTTTTTTTAAATAAAAAAAATTTTTTCTTTAAAAAAAACACAAAAAACTTCAAAGATATTCTGTACTTACTTTAGTGCGTCTCTTTCTCAAGAAACTTAACAAGTCTCCATTCTCCATTAACTCAACAATTAAACACAACGGTTTCTTAATTGTTGAGCATCCAATCATATTTATAATATTTTTATGATATCCAATTTCTTTCATCAGGTTTATTTCTTCATAAAAATCATTAAACTCTGATTGGTCTGGACAATCTTGAGAAAATAACACAATTACGTTACATTAATTATTATTATTATATATATGGTACATCATTTATTATTGTTCAACTTTTTTTAGCAGTAAATAAAAACTTTTTTTAAATTTTGTAATGTGGCTTCAAATAATCATTTTTACTTTCTTAGCCTTAAAAAAGTATTGAACAAAGAAAGATTGTCAGTAAACTATTATTCACTCTTACTACAAAATGTTACATCAGAATAATCGAAAAAACATTGTTATTCTTAAATAAACACAAAAGTATATAAATATGCTTTTGATTCTTGTGAAATACTTTACATAAGTAAATAAACTTGCAAAAGCAATAATATTTTTTCTTTATCTTATTTCTCCTATAATTTTATATTTATATATACGTCCTATTGTTTTATATTTATTCATTTTAAATATTGATATATCTATGCATATGTATATTTGTTTTAAAGTTGAACTTTTGTATTTAATGAAGATTTGTTGTCCTGTTTTGATTTAGGTATACCTTGATGATGAAATTACTGTTGACTATGATTTGTGTTAAAACTTTTTCTTCTTAAAATAAATCTGTATTTATTAAACATCTGTTCATTTATCTTTGCTTTTATTACTTATCCTACTTTATATAAAAAGTTTTTGCAATAAAAATGTTTCATATTTCTTTGTGAGCTTTCATTGCTCAGTCTAGTTGAAGCACCACAGATTACCTGCATCAAATAACAACAAATGATTTTTTTTGAGACTAGAGTAAGAATTTTTCCAAAACAAACAATAAGCTCATTTTAGTATAAATATATATTTGGTATAAATATAGATATTTGGTATTAACAGAGGTTTTAAATATTTATTTGATATTTGTGATATATGTATTACATTTATCAACAATATGTATTAAATTTAATGTTTAAAAATATGTATTAAACTTATCAACAATATTCAACAAGATGCATTACAATTTAACAATATTTATTACATTTATCAACAATATGAAGGAGGTAACATATGTTTATTAACAAAACCAAGGTTGACAAAGGATGTTTTATAATAACAATTACTCAATTTTTATTATTAGTCAAGTTTTAGAATGAAAACAATGTTTCAGCTGAGCAAGCGCCTGAAAATTTTTGATTTCTGACAACTATTTTAAGTCTTGAAATTACTATTGTCATATTGATTATGATTATTATTAAATCAATGAGATGATTATGATTGTTATTAAATCGATGAGATAATTAAAAATATAAACAATAAATAAATTTAAATCTTCCCTAATGATCCCTAATGTTTTGCAAAAATGTTGCAACAAGTTTATTATGTTTTAAAGTTATAGTTATAAAATAAATGACAGATTTTTGTTTTTAAATCAAGTAAATAGAATTTTGTTAAAATTAAAAAATTTAAATATTTACGAACTTAAAAAGTTTTATGAATGCCTAATACAAAATATGAATAATAAATAGTGGAAAAAAAAAAAAAGTACTAAAACCTGAAAAATTACAAATATTATAAAAATTGTAATAAGGTATTTTGATAAACACTTTTGAAAAAAAAAATAGTTCAGTATCTGTGTTACATAAACATATTTTCATTGTTAAACAAAAACCGAGAAAAGAAATAAAAAACCTTTAAGCAGTTTCACAGCAACATTAACAAAAGATTCTTCTTTAATATTAGACAAAGACACTTCATATTTATAAATGGTACTTTTTCTTTTAGTAAGAACTTTCGAGCTCACTTTTGCAATAAATACAGTACCAAAAGCCCCTTCACCAATTTGTTTATCTAAAACTATGTTTTCAGGTAAAACCTCCCAATCATCAAATGGTTGAGTATCACAATCCATATCGAAACTGAAACAAGTTAATACTATTTTATTAAATAACTATTTATATCTACCTTTTAATAAAACTAATTTATCAAAAAATAACCTTTATTTCTCTATTTTACAAATTCAATGGAAAAGTCAATTTTATGCTTACATTTTTATTATTTATTAACATTTGTATATATATTTATCATAATAAATAACTTTTAAATTTTAAACATAGTTTTCTGATCTAATAAAGGTACTCCCACTTAAAACAATTGATTTTAAACAAATGTTCAAAATTTATGGTGCCTAATATACAACCTTATACTAATCAAAAAGTATAAAAATACAATTCAGTAAAAGAATTGCTTGTTTTAGTTTATTTGATAGTTCCTTTTTTTTCCAATGTATTTGTTTTATATACTTATGAATACATTTGGATGATACACTTATGAATACATTTGGTTGTTATACACATTTCCTATTTTCACATAATTAAACATAGCTTCATAATATTTTCAAGGTACATTACTTAATTGAGGGTAAAATGGTTTGTTCAAAAATCAACATAACTATCTTGTGTGGCCGTGGTGCAGTGGTTAGAGCGCTTGCTATATAAGCAGGAGATTCAGGTTTGAAACGAGCATATTTTTGGACATATTTTTGCGTCATTGATAGGAATGAGGCGTGAACTTCCTGGTTAAATGCACTTCTGCGGTGCTCTGTGACAAGACCGTTAGGACTTATTGGGGCACCTAAATAACAAAACAAAAAAAACAAAAACCTTTATCTTTTACAACCTCAAAATTGAATTTTTTCTGTCAATTATTAAATAGACAATATTCTATAACGGACTTTAAGTGACCTAATAAGGGCTAGGTTCATCAGTTAGAGCTTTAAAGTAGGGTTTTATGGAAGAAAAATCATTTCTGTCTAAAAAGATTTTCAAGTGTTGGATGTGCAGCAAAATTATCTAATATAACTATATTAAAACAATTTTTAGCCCATTCTTATGAAAACTGTCAATCTATTTCACAAATCCATTTCTCAAATATTGTTCTCAAACTTTTCTTCTAAATGGAATACTTTAATTTAGCAACTTTTAATAAAAAGCAGCAATTTAATACTTCAAACAGTGCATTGTATTTGACTTTACCAATTTTTGTATTCAATTTTGGTTTAGTTGCAAGTGTAATCATGTTGCAAACATTGTATTAAAAGTACTCATACTCAAAATATAACAATCATACAAAATAAGCAATTTAATAATTTATTATTATTTTATATTAAAAGCACATCAAAAAATAAGCACCTTTTTATGTGGAAAATCAGAAAAAACAATAAAGTAACTATTTTATGTAATTATTTTTGTAATAGTTTTCTTATAGCGCTACTTTACACCGGTTCTTTTCAGATCAAAATATAAAATAGAAATAAACAAAACAACATAATAAATAAAACTATATGCACTATGTTATAATAGTATTTTCTTTATCAAAAGTATTCTCATGCGCTGTCGTCTATACTTTCAAAACTATCTAACAAGTGCTTACCAAAGTTGAGTTTTCCAACCTGTTGGAAAGTGGCATCTGTTACCCCTATTTTCAAAAATTCTGAAGAGTGATCTGATTCATCTAACTACCATCCCATTGGTCTCCTTCCTATCATAAGCAAGGTTTTGAACCTTTAATTAAAAAACACTTAATCTCTCATCTTGAATCTAATAACTTTCTGATCATCAATATAGATTTTGATATTATTGTTCTATAGCTGATTGGCTACCAGTAATAACTGATAGGTTTTATTGTGCATTAGATAGAGGTGAAGAGATTAAAGCTATTGCTCTAGACATTTCTTTTGATAATGCCAAACTTTTGATAAAGTTTGGCATGCTGGTCTTCTCCATAAGCTTTCTTCTTACAGTGAATCAGGTAACATCTTTAAGACTATTGAATAATCCTTACCAATCATAGTATAAAAGTTGTCCTCAATGAACAGCACTCTTCTTCATATCCGGTAACTTCAGGAGTTCCTCAAGGCTTTATCCTTGGCCCTATACTCTTTTTATTTTACATTAATGAGCTTCCAGATATTCATACATCAAAGATGGCATTGTTCGCTGATGATACAACCATTTATTCTTGTCTTGATAAGAAGCCAACATTTTCTGATTGCTTGGAGGAGGCATTTGAGCTTGAAAAGGATCTCACTTCTGCTACAGCATGGGGCACACAGTGCCTAGTGAACTTTAATTTAGATAAAACCCAATTTTTTTCAGCCATTTATTTTTGCAATAATTCAGATCTTCCTATATTTATGAAAGGTAATGTACTTAATGAGTCATCTACCCTTTATCTTCTATGATTAACTTTAACTGCCAATCTTTCTTGGGAACCATATATCCAATCCATTGCAAAACTAGCATCTGCTAAAGTTGCATCTCTTTATTGTGCATGACACTTCCTCACTCTGGATTCTTTTCTTTATCTCTATAAATCTCAAATCCGGCCTTGTATGGAATACTGTTGCCATATCTGGGGCCAATCTTCCAATGATTCCTATTTCTCTTTTAAACAAGGTGCAAAAACCAAATGTAAAAATGTTAAACCTGCTCTTGCAGCCAACCTCCAACCATTATTGCATCATCCTGATGTTGTTATATATATATATATATATATATATATACATATATATATATAAATTTTTTTATACATGTTTGCGTCCAACACGGCTGCAAGCAGCCACTAATTAAAGTTGGAAGTTACTAAAAGAGAAAAGGTGACGATTGTAGAGCAAGATAACGATTGACAGTCGACTTATAAGATTGCAAATTATATGAATCAGGAAAGCAAGATGAAGGAAGCGAATTCCAAAGAGCTGATGTTCAAGGAAAAAAGCTAGATGAATAAACATTTTTGCTGCATTTAGAAACAGCCACAGAAAAAGAATGAGACTTAATTGAATGACGAGTAACACGAGAATGAATTTTAGTAGATGGCATAAGAGACGCTAGCTCTTTAGAGCAGTGCCCATTATAGTATTTATAGAAAAGAGAAAGAGAAGCAACATTACGACGATGTGATAATGGTTGGAGGTTGGCTGCAAGAGCAGGTCCAACTATGTTTACAATGCGTTTTTGCACCTTGTCCAAAAGAGAAAGGCATCATTAGAAGAACCGCCCCAGATATGGCAACAGTATTACATACAAGGCCGGATTTGAGATTTATAGAGATAGAGAATAGAATCCGAAATAAGAAAGTGACGAGCTCGATAAAGAGATGCAACCTTAGCAGATGCTAATTTTGCAACTGATTTGATATATGGTTTCCAAGAAAGATTGGAAGTAAGAGTTAATCCTAGAAGATGAAGAGTAGATGACTCATCGAGTACATTACCGTTCATAAATATAGGAAGATCTAAATTATTGCGATAACGATTGGCTGAAAAAAATTGAGTTATGTCTGAATTAAAGTTCACCAGCCACTGTGAGCCCCATGCTGTAGCAGAAGTGAGATCCTTTTCAAGCTCAAATGCCCCCTCCAAGCAATCAGAGGGTGTTGGTTTCTTATCACAACAAGAATAAATAGTAGTATCATCAGCAAACAATGCCACCTTAGATGTGAGAATATCTGGAAGATCGTTGATGTAAATTAAAAAGAGCATAGGGCCAAGAATGGAACCATGAGGAACCTCTGAAGTTATAGAATAAGAAGAAGAGTGTTGTCCATTGAGGACAACTTTTATGCCACGATTGGAAAGGAAGGATTAAATGATCTTAAAGATGTTGCGGAATACACCATAAGAAGAAAGCTTATGGAGAAGACCAGCATGCCAAACTTTATCAAAAGCTTTTGAAATGTCAAGAGCGATGGCCTTAACCTCTCCACCTTTATCTAATGCATGATAAAGCCTATCAGTTATTACTAATAGCAAATCAGCTGTAGAACGAGAAGATCAATTCATATTGATGGTCAGAAAGTAAGTTATTAGATTCAAGATGAGAAATTAAGTGTTTGTTAATTAAAGACTCAAAAACCTTGCTTATGATAGGAAGAAGACTTATGGGACGGTAGTTAGACAAATCAGATTGCTCTCCAGAATTTTTGAAAATAGGGATAACAGATGCTGCTTTCCAGCAGGGTGGAAAACAAGAATCTGATAAGCACTTGTTGAATAGTTTTGAAAGTATGGATGACAGCTCCGGAGAACACTTCTGCAAGACAACAACAGGTATGTTGTCCGGGCCACAAGCTGTAGAAGAGTCTAGGCAGGAAATCACTTTAGATACAGATGCTGGAGTGATATGAATGTCAAGCAATGGATCAACCTGTTTGTTGGCAATATTAGGTAGAACGCAACTAGTGGAATCAAGAGATGATATTGATGAAAACTTTTTAGCAAACAATTCAGCTTTGTCTTTAGGTGAGGTGACAAAGTCTGAACCATACAAGAGAGATGGAATTATAGATTTGCCCTTATTATTGATATTATTAAAGATTCTCCAGAAGTCACGAGAGCCTAATTTTTGAGATGAGATACGAGATTTCATGACCTGAGAATAGCGGGTTTTGGCGTTAGACAAAATCATTTTACAATGGTTTCTAGCAGTAATAAACAGACGTCTGTTTTCTGGAGAATTGTTTTGCTGATAAATATGGAAGTAACGGTTTCGATTGGCAATCGCAGCATCACAGTGTGAGGAAAACCATGGAGGAGAGTTAGGCTTGACCTGGAATTGTCAAAAGGGAATAAAAGATTCCATGCCAGCCTAAATCCACGAAGTTATGTAAGAAGCACATTTGTCGACAGGAAGATGAAAGATTTCTACCCAAGGGCCATCACGAAGAAAATCACAGAAAGAATCCCAGTCAGCTTTACTGTAGTTGTAAGAGGTACGATAATAGGGGGATTCAGGTGATGAAGAATAATGAGATATTAGTTTTAAAGAGATCAGAAGAACCTAAGGGTGAATGTGGAGAAACTGAGCACTGACTAGGATCAGAAACAAGACATAAGTCGAGTAGAGAAGGTAGATGATTTGGGTTGTCAGGAAAGCGAGTTGGAAAGTTGACTATTTAAGTTAGTGATTGAGAAAGGCAAAAGTTGTGGGCTTTAATTCCTGCCGAATCACTGACACTAGAGCCAAGCCATTCAGAGTGGTGAGCATTAAAGTCACCAACAACAACTATATTAGCTAATAGATAAAGAAAAAGGGCTTAGTTAATATGATCAGAAATAACATCAAAAAGAGTGCAGTCTTGAGATGAAGGATAGCGATATAGAACAAATAGAAAGGCAATAGAGTGAAGTGGTGCTAAACGAAAGCACATGAAAGAATAGTCTGTGAATTCAAACCTAGTTTCACGACAAATGAGTGAATTCTTATGAATGTAAATGCCCAGGCCAAGCATGTGACTATTGGAGTCTTTACAAGTTAAAGGAAGATAACCATCAGCACTAAGATCGCAAGATGAGACAGCCAAACTCAAATTAGTCTCACAAAGAGCAAGTAAGTCTGGTGAACTTTGCAAGAGATAAGACTCAACAGAAGAAAAGTTACTCCGAAGACCACGAATATTAGTGAATGATAGGTTTAGAGATTTTGATGATGATGATGGTTTTTTGTGTTTTATAGTTTTTGGTACTTTATTAATTTTAAAATTAGATCAAAGAACTTGACTCAAAGCATAGATCGTACTCAGAACACTGTTTAATAGCCCAAGCAATTGCCTCATGTTTACTAATAAACCCTAAGCCGTAACAAAGGGCTCCAAATGTGGCCTCCGCCATGCACACCAAAAGTACAAACAGGGACACCATCCATGCGCAACATGGCACTGTTAATACTTTGATATTTTTCAGCTGTTGATGGAATCAGCCTCTCTGAGAGCTACCACAGAGTTCGGGAAACATGACTACCAGCCGGCCTCAGAACCATAAAACTGAGTTTTAGAGCTGTACCCTCATTAGGAGATAATAGAATAAGTTGCCTAGTCATAAAAACAGAGATGCAAGCAAAACCCATGCATTGAGTCAAGAAGATCCAGCATTCAACGTCCTAAACTGGAAACAATGTATTAAAAATTTATCTGCGCCAGCCTAATAGATGGAGAAGGGGTGCGAAGCTGGTCAACAAATTGGATCTGTTTACCCCTTAATTCTTTGCCTAGGAGGCCTTCTACAAGACAGTAGCTGGGTGCATTTAACATCTGCCCAAGATGAGTATTTTTATCGAGACACCATCTCTAGCCTTTGCCTAAAAAGGCGTATCCTACAAGGCAGCAGGACATGAAGCAGATTGTACTGGGTTACATGTTACCAGTAGACGGATAACCTGATCTGACTGATATATATATATATATATATAGATATATATATATATTATTATATATATATATAGTACAAGAGACTTCATATTATTACTAGTGATGTGCCATCGGCAAAGGCCGATTAAGGCTAATTATAGGGTTTAATGTATGTATATAAAGCTAATATCTTAATATTAGGTATGTAACTTGCATATATGAGGTGTGCCTATGCACCAGTTTGGTTTGGCTTAATAGCCAATACCAATGCATCGGCCAATGCCAATTAATCAACCAATGCCATCAGCGGATTAATCGGGCAATGGTTACGCCAATTAGTTGGTTGGTGGTTACCAATAACATAGGCTAGTAGGTCGAATCACTTCTGATGAATAGGAACATGTTAAATATGTAATATAAATCCTTAATATTATTATAACACCCTTAAATAAATACATTAAACCTATTATTAACCACAATCAGCATTAGCCAATGGCACATCACTAATTATTACATCAAAATATTTAACCTTGAATATATTCTATGGATCGATATCTATACAAATAATTGCTTTGTAAAGTTGAGCACTTTACTCAAGTTGTCAATGCAATGGATAAAATAAACTTTGATTATTCAATAAAAAAAATTTCAATACTGTCAGAAAGAGACTTTAAATCAAAATTAATAAACAAAACGGAGTTACTCTTAAAGAAAATGAGATGGAAAGTGTTCTTTTTATTAATAACGATCCCAGAATTAAAGACAATATCGATTATAAAAACTACGGAATTAAATCTCCTATATGTCCATCGCAAATAAAAGAAATGTCATTTTTTGAAAAAGACTCAACCCTTGGAATTAGGAAAAATGAGGTCGGCAATAATTTGCCGACCTCAAATTTTTTGAGGTCGGCATTAGGTCAGCAAAAATTATTTGATACAAAGGTCTAACCATAAAACATTAAAACGAGGTCGGCAAATTTTTGCCGATCTCAAATACTTTTAGGTCAGCAGTTAGGTCGGCATTGCCGAATGGCGACCCTAATTTCGAGGGTTGAAGACTTAATCTTATTAAATCAATAAAGTTTCAAGACATACACAACACTATTCAAAACGGTATGGGAAAAGACATTAAAACTATACGTATATCTCACAAAACCCTAACACAGGCTGACAAAACATCAAATATGTATACACTGTCCAAGGAGGATTACAATAATCTGTTAACAAATGCTATTACCACTAACTACAAAAAAGCAAATCCAAAATTAAAAGAACATATAAACAAAGAAGGAAAACTAATTTTAAACCAACTATGAGGTATATAAAAAAATTGAAATAAACAGATCCTCTAACTGTTTTTTCACTTTGAAAGACCACAAGGAAAACTTTGTTAACAATCCATCTGTGTGCCTTTTGAACTATTTGAAAAATGAGGTAGGACAAATTACTAAAGTAATTTTAACAAAAATTAATTGTGAATTTAATAATAAACTTTTTTAAAACAATGGCAAAGTACGCAAAATGTTGTAGACTGGTTTAAAAAAATCACCAATAAGCACTTATACAAATTCCTAGCAATTGATGTTAACAATTTTTACCCTTCTATAAATGAAAACACCCTCAAAAATGCTATGAATTTTGCTGACCATCATATCGTTATAAAGAGCAAAGACAAAGCATTGATAAAGCATGCAAGAAAATCTTTTATCTTCAACTAAGATGAAGCAAGGATTAAAAAAAGGAGGTGGGTTGTTCGATGTAACAATGGGGGCAATTGATGGTGCTGAAGTTTGGAAATAATAGGTATTTTCATACTGTATCAAATTTCACAGCATTATAATAATGAAGACTTTGGCCTATATTGTGAAGATGGTATTGCCGTATTTAAGAACAAAACGGTCAGCAAATTATTAAAATCAAAAGGCATATAACACATATTTTTAAAAGAAACGATCTTCAAATCACCATTCAATCGAATTTAAAAATTGTTAACTACCTCGATGTTACGTTAAATCTAAATAACAATATGTTTCAACAATATTTTAAACCTGATAATCAAATAAGGTACATCCACTATAATTCAAACTGCCCTCCTAGCATACAAAACAAACCTTACCTACCAACCATAATTATTCTCAAGTCAAAATCAACAAAAAAAGCATCAAAAACATAATATTATTTGGCATAACCCTCCGTTCAGCTTAAACGTCAAAACAAAAATAGGAAATTTCTAGCCCTTATTGACTTAGATTTTTCAGCCGGCCACAACCTACATAAAATATTCAATAGAAATTCTATTAAGATCAGCTACAGTTGCATGCCTAACCTAAAATCTATCATAAACTCGTATAATTTCAAAATTTGGCACAACAAAAATCAATTAAAAATCAACCAATGTAACTGCCTAGATAAAGCATTTTGCCCTTTGAACAATCAATGCTTATCTGACAATATTGTCTACCAAGTGACCATAAGTTCCAGTCATCTTGATTGTAATAAAAAAGTATATTTTGGCATTAGTAATACACCATTTAAACTAAGATCCGCAAACCATCTAAAATCATTTGCATCAGTTAAGTATAGAAATGATACCGAACTATCTAAGGAAATATGGAGCTTAAAAGACCAAAACATAAAGCCTATTATAGAATGGAAAATTGTCAAACGTTGCAAACCTTACAACCTAGCAACAAAAATATGCCACCTTTGTCTCTACAAAATTTATGTTATTTTATCACATAATGGAAAAAACCTACTGAATAAAAAAAACGGAATCGTATTTCAGTGTCGACATTCAAAAAAATTCTTACTATCTTTATTTGACACAGGGGACTAGTAAACTGTAACGGCTTTTTATTTTTTGATTTGTTTTTTATGTAGATTTGTTTATAATGTCAGAAGTCATTCTAAAGCAATTTTTACGTTTTTGTAACGGTTTGTTTACGTTTTTTGTTTGTATTAACGGCTGATGATTACCTTCGGGCATGAAACTTTAAGTCCCACTAATCAGTTGTTTTTATTCATCAAATGAACCCTGACAGGAAAAATCACGTTAACAAATCCTGTTTTATTGTATTAATAAGGCACATTCATTTTTGCAAAGTCCCTGTGTAATAAGATATATAATTTCACGACCCGGAAGTAACCCACTGTCATAGGGTGGTAGCCCTCCTATCAAAAAATTTGAAGTGGTGTAATTAATTACAAAGCAATATGGTTAATAAAATTGATACCAATGGTTACTTGGCTGTTAAAAACATAGCACCATCAATCGCCCACCTTGATATCTGGATAATGGAGCTCATGAACATCATTTCAGAACAGAAAGCAACTATCTACTTGCAAGCCAACCAAATCAAAAATCTCGAACAAAAGATAGCAGTTATAAGAAATAATCTCATCTCTCAATCAGTCACCCAAGCAAGTTCAAATGAGCCTTTTTGGAGTAGTATTGTCAGAAACAAGCCAAACACATCTCGACAAAATGCTCAAGTTCTAGTCGAACTAAAACAAGCAGCTAAGTGTGAGAAAAATATAATAATATTTGGTATCCCTAAACCAGCCTATGCAGCAGATGTTGCCCAAGCACCGCCAGCAATGTTACACTGCATTACAGAGGTACTAACAGTACTAGGCCTAACCAATGATGATGTTAGTTTTTCCAAGCGCTTAAACACAAAAAAATTATCAAATAGCCGGCCTATTATGGTAGAATTTATAGAGCTTGCCAAAAAAAAATAACTCTTTAAAAATTTGCTACACATGAAACCTTCAAGAAATACTCAGTCAGTCCTGACTTGTCACCAGCTGAAAGAGAGCTTAAGTATCAACTACATATAGACCGCAACACTTGTAATGATAAACTTCGAAATTGATAACCCTGATGCGCACTTTTACTGGGGCATCCGCAATGAAGCAATCGTCAAGATCCGCAGTGTCCTCACTCCTTGCTCCACATCAACCAAATAGCTCAGCAGCCGACACCAATTGCTTACCAACCACCTGTACCACTAACATACGTTCTCTCTATAATAAAATTGAGATCATCAATCAGTTTCTCACAGATACAAACATTGATGTTGCCTCCCTAACAGAAACATGGCTAAGCTCTGCTGATAAGCATGATATTCTCTCAAGTCAATAGTAATTACACTTATAAGCACTGAATGCCAGGATCGCATAGGTGGTGACACTATTGTATTTATAATCAAAAAATATTTGGATAAAACAGAACAAATAAAACTGACAACCGACTCCCTGTCTAATTTAGAATCTGATTAAGAAATCGAACTAACTATACCTCAAGTGTACCCAAAATACCTGCCCCGAGGCTACTCCTCCTGTCTAATAATAGGCACCTATATCTAGGTTTGGTCTAAAAATGCACAATGTGAAGCATCATATCAACTTGCACAACTCATCGAACCAGCAATAACTTGCTGCATAATTGCACAATCGGCAACAAACCACTTATAATTCTCACAGGAGATCTAAATGGTTGCCCTACTGACTTTATTTGGCGTTCTCAGCAGCTCATTCAATTAATTCACAACCAACATGGAAATCAGCAGTTCTTGACATTATCTTAAGTAATGCTCCAAAATGCTACATATCCAATACCCTTCCCAGCTTTGGAAATTCAGATCACTTTTTTGTAGTTAGTCAGCCCCTACTCAATCTCTACAAAACCACTTGCCCGGCTCCCCGAAAGGTTACATATCGGTCAGGTAGAGTTGCTGATACTGTTGCATTAATACAATGTACCAATCTTGAAACCCTAGTTGACTCACCATATGAAATGCAAGCCACTTGCAACAACTTTTATTATTCCATACTCTATGCTCGAGACATCTGCCAATCATTGAAAACTACAACACTTGTCAACCTTGAACCTTGGATGACGCTGTTTATTCAGAGCCTTGTAAAAGAATCTCAGCAAACATAACACCAATTCCTAAAATCTAAAACCCACTATCTTCCAATGATCATGGTCTAATTGATATTACATACGCCTTATGCAAAGTTTTTGAACACATTGTCACCAAATTCATCATTCATCACACCAAGCACATCTGGGTCTCAAACAAACAGTTCCGCTTCCTTCCAGGCTGTAGTACAATGGAAGCTACTATTCAAGTTATAGAGGATTGGAGTCATGCTGAAAATAATAAATCAGTTTTTGCAATATTCTTTGATTTTACAAAAGCATTTGATCTTGTTGATCATGACAAGTTGGTGATAAAGTTGGTGAATATTCTACTAACTGGCTCACATCTTGGATCACAGCTTACTTATCTAATTATCGCCAAAGAGTAAAAATAAGTGATCACACCACTGACTGGAAATATATACAAGCTGAAGTACTTCAGGGTTGTATTCTCGGCCCAATCTTGTTCATTCTCTTTATTTCCGATATAAATACCAACCTAACACCTAAAACTATTCTCGAAAAACATGCTGATGACATCATGGCCTACATTATCTATGATAAAGTTCCTGCCAATTTACCTCAATCCATTGCTGATGGAGTTGCACATTGGTCTGTAGCCAATGGAATAAAACTCAACAGCTCCAACACTCATGCTCTATCATCTCCCATAGTCAATAAAACTGAGCTTGAAATTGTATACAGCTATAAATACCTTGGAATCCTGCTCAAACAGAATCTTGATTGGGATGAACAATGGATAAAAGTGCACAACACTGTAAAATCAGTGCCATTTCTACTCAAGCGCCTAAAGCAAATCGGACACACTCTATAAGTCTACAGATCATATGATATTAGCCACATGATATATAGTGCCCCAGTTCTTACCTCTTGCAGTTTTGCTGCAAAAAAAGAGATACATTATTTCCACAAAAATGCCTAACACATCAATGGAGTTGATGCAACCAACTCGAGCCGTTTCAATATTTGTTTTGACATTGAAGAGTTACTAGACAAGACCTGTATTATTACCTTTAAATAGATCCTAGCAGACACAAACCATCTGATAACCACTAAATTACTTTGCACCAATAGCAGAAACCCCAACAGATTCGTGTTTGCTCTAAATATCTCAATCACTACTACCTATCAGCAATCCTTTATTCAAAAATACCTATGTATTCTTCTTGATGATGCCAGTGACCCCTACATGCCACAAAACATCGGCAGCTCCGCTGCTTTTTCAAGACATAAATGATCAGTTCTTTTTCCTGCATTCGATAATAAAATTGTACAATTCATTATTTGTAATGCTAATCAATTTTAAAGATAAATAAAGATTTATAAAATAAAATATTTTTCCACAAAACCTTTGAAATTTTGAAAAATTTTCTAATTTTCTCAATCAGCTGCACAGCTTAAGTAAATAAAACCTAATCTGGTAAATGAGTATATATGAATAAGTATTTTTATCTAAAAAGTGGCAATAAAACACATTTGTCATAAAACCAAAATCATTTAATTATACTCACTCTGATGTCGTTGGTTGTTCTGACTTTTTTTTCTTCCTAATAATTCTGAACACAACAATAAAAACAGCAACAAAAAAGACAATGACTAAAAATATTACAGTAGCAATGATAACCAACGATTTGTCTAAAGTAACAAATAAAACTTTACAATAATTATAATATTTAAATATATAACTTTAGTAATACAACTGTCACATATAGTATTATTTTAATTTCATAAAAATAGATTGAAAATGTATTTTTGCCAAGTTTAAAAAAAAAACTGAGAGATATATGTAAACTTAAAAGAAAAAATCTTATAATTGTTAAGTTTAGTAAAACCTTAATTTAAAAATTGAAATAATTGGTTTGTTTAAACTACCTGAATTAAGATTGACAATGGATTGCATTTTTATATCTAAAAAATATAATTTTTAAACTTAAAAATTTGAAATTCAGTAGTAATTGTTTTTTTTTTGTAATGAAAATATTGTTAATGAAAATATAGAATATATATATATATATATATATATATATATATATATATATATATATATATATATATATATATATATGTATATATATATATATATATATATACATATATAGATATATACATATATATAAATATATATATATATATATATATATATGTATATGTATATGTATATGTATATGTATATGTATATGTATATACATATATATATATATATATATATATATATATATATATATATATATATATATATATATATATATATATATATATATATATATATTGTGATATTATTACAGAGGATGAGTTGTGATTTTATCTGAGACAAGTTGGACAAAAGTCGGCTAACACTAGTTGGGTCGGTGAAGGTGAAAGAACTGGTGAGGTGTCCAAGAACTACAGTAAGGTGCGACAGGTTTCAGCCAAAAAACATGTTCTACATATTCAAAACAACAGGTGTTGTTTATTTGGGTTATGTTAAAAAGGGAGACACCATTACTAGCAAATATTATATAAAAAATTGTTTGAAACCTCTTATATGTGGAATAAATAAGCAAAGACCTAAAACAGGCACTCAAAATTGCAAATTTCTCCATGATAACGCTTGACCCCATGTGACTGAAACCGTCACAAACTATTTAAACCAAGCTAGAATTACAATAATTTGCTACTCACCTCATCAGACTTACCTTCATCTGATTATTAGCTATTCGACTTGATAAAAAAATCTTGATGACGATACTGACATCAAAAGTCAAAAAACTCGTATAACAAAGCTACTTCAAAGTATACCCAAAGAAAAGTATGAAAAAACATTTGACAAATGGCTTGCAAGGATGCAACATTGTATAGATGATGGACATTATTTTGAACATTTAATAAAATAAAATTCAAAAAAGCTCTTCTTTTTTTTTTAAAGGGGAGTTCTACGAACTTTCCTAACAACCTAAGTAGTATATATATATATATATATTCCTATAGTTTACGGCTAAGAAAACGTGTTTGTGGTAAAAAAATGGCTCTTTCAAAATTAAGATTAGATTTTGTCAAAACGCATTAATTTAATTACGGAAAGTAATTAAAACACAAAACTGCAAATTAAAAGACTAGAATGTTTTTAAAAACATTCTAGTCTTTATATATGCATATATATAATAGTGATGTACTGATTAATCTACACTGGCATCGGCTTAATCGGCCACCTTATGCACAATCGTTTTCGGTATCATCCTCATTTTCTGATTTTCCAAACGATGGCATTTTAATATTTTCATCCTGCATTATGATAATAATTAAATAATAAATAAACTAAAATTTATGCATTACTTAAATTACATAATTTTTTTTATAAATTTTTATTTTTATTTTGTTTACAAACAATATTATTTATTCTTTAGATGATATTTATAGGCTTTAATTTAACAGCTGAATGTACTTATACTTTTACTATCATTGTGTTGTTTTTAGAATAATTTTATTTTGTGTTGTTCTATTGTTATACTTAAAAGTAACCTATTTAAGCATTGTTATCTATATGTGTTCAAGTATAGCCTACTATATTTTTATATTTTTATTTGTAATTTTTGTATTATTTCAATTCACCTCCCCAAGGCCACTGCAATCAAGGAGGCTACTTAAGATATGGTTACAACCCTCTTTCAATTTTATAACTCCGAATCACAAAACTTGACAAACAAGGCCACTGCGGCGAGAAACAAGTTTAGTGTAGTACAACCAGGGACATGGTGGGGATAGAACATCACAAAATAAAATAATCATAAAAACAACTTAATTATCTAAAAATAGTTTAGATATCTAAACAGCAAATGATTGTTCTTTAGATATCTAAATTACAATTAAATTAATAAAGAATTCTGTAAACTGCTTATGATGGTACCATTTTCTTTTTAAAATTAAAATAAAAAGCATTCCTATAAAATTGTATTTATTTTTTGAAAGTTTTCTTTTCATAGTAAAAAAAACTAAAAAATGTATATTTTTTTAACAGAGTTTTTCTAATATCTTTTAAAATGATGGTTTCACTCTAATTTGAGTACAAGTATTTGTTTACCAATAATGATTCAATTAAATAGATTACATGATTTAAAGTTGTATGGTTTTATATATTTAAAATTTTAATAATTAGTTAATTCATTGGTATCGGCATCAGCCTTTACCCATCCATCGGCATTGGTATCGGCATTAGCCAAAAAAGGACTATTAGTACATCACTAAGATATATATATATATATATATATATATATATATATATATATATATATATATATATATATATATATGTATATATATATATATATATATATATATAGTATATATAAAGCAAATTTAGTATATATTTAGTATATATTTAGTATATATAGAAAATATAGAGTATATATATATAGTATATATAAAGCATATTTAGTGTACCTGACCCTAACCCTGACTATGTGTTTTGAAGCTCTTGTTATGATAAATTAAAAACATCCCCTGCCTTGAGGCTCTTGGTTAAGTGAAGGCTAGAGATGGTGTCTCGATAAAAATATTCATCTTGGGCAGATGTTAAATGCATCTGACTGTCTTGTAGAAGGCCTCCTAGGCAAAGAATTAAGGGGTAAACAGATCCAATCTGTTGACCAGCTTCGCACCCCTTCTCCATCTATTAGGCTGGCGCAGATAAATTTTTAATACATTGTTTCCAGTTTAGGACGTTGAATGCTGGATCTTCTTGACTCAATGCATGGGTTTTGCTTGCATCTCTGTTTTTATGACTAGGCAACTTATTCTATTATCTCCTAATGAGGGTACAGCTCTAAAACTCAGTTTTATGGTTCTGAGGCCGGCTGGTAGTCATGTTTCCCGAACTCTGTGGTAGCTCTCAGAGAGGCTGATTCCATCAACAGCTGAAAAATATCAAAGTATTAACAGTGCCATGTTGCGCATGGATGGTGTCCCTGTTTGTACTTTTGGTGTGCATGGCGGAGGCCACATTTGGAGCCCTTTGTTACGGCTTAGGGTTTATTAGTAAACATGAGGCAATTGCTTGGGCTATTAAACAGTGTTCTGAGTACGATCTATGCTTTGAGTCAAGTTCTTTGATCTAATTTTAAAATTAATAAAGTACCAAAAACTATAAAACACAAAAAACCATCATCATCATCAAAATCTCTAAACCTATCATTCACTAATATTCGTGGTCTTCGGAGTAACTTTTCTTCTGTTGAGTCTTATCTCTTGCAAAGTTCACCAGACTTACTTGCTCTTTGTGAGACTAATTTGAGTTTGGCTGTCTCATCTTGCGATCTTAGTGCTGATGGTTATCTTCCTTTAACTTGTAAAGACTCCAATAGTCACATGCTTGGCCTGGGCATTTACATTCATAAGAATTCACTCATTTGTCGTGAAACTAGGTTTGAATTCACAGACTATTCTTTCATGTGCTTTCGTTTAGCACCACTTCACTCTATTGCCTTTCTATTTGTTCTATATCGCTATCCTTCATCTCAAGACTGCACTCTTTTTGATGTTATTTCTGATCATATTAACTAAGCCCTTTTTCTTTATCTATTAGCTAATATAGTTGTTGTTGGTGACTTTAATGCTCACCACTCTGAATGGCTTGGCTCTAGTGTCAGTGATTCGGCAGGAATTAAAGCCCACAACTTTTGCCTTTCTCAATCACTAACTTAAATAGTCAACTTTCCAACTCGCTTTCCTGACAACCCAAATCATCTACCTTCTCTACTCGACTTATGTCTTGTTTCTGATCCTAGTCAGTGCTCAGTTTCTCCACATTCACCCTTAGGTTCTTCTGATCTCTTTAAAACTAATATCTCATTATTCTTCATCACCTGAATCCCCCTATTATCGTACCTCTTACAACTACAGTAAAGCTGACTGGGATTCTTTCTGTGATTTTCTTCGTGATGGCCCTTGGGTAGAAATCTTTCATCTTCCTGTCGACAAATGTGCTTCTTACATAACTTCGTGGATTTAGGCTGGCATGGAATCTTTTATTCCCTTTTGACAATTCCAGGTCAAGCCTAACTCTCCTCCATGGTTTTCCTCACACTGTGATGCTGCGATTGCCAATCGAAACCGTTACTTCCATATTTATCAGCAAAACAATTCTCCAGAAAACAGACGTCTGTTTATTACTGCTAGAAACCATTGTAAAATGATTTTGTCTAACGCCAAAACCCGCTATTCTCAGGTCATGAAATCTCGTATCTCATCTCAAAAATTAGGCTCTCGTGACTTCTGGAGAATCTTTAATAATATCAATAATAAGGGCAAATCTATAATTCCATCTCTCTTGTATGGTTCAGACTTTGTCACCTCACCTAAAGACAAAGCTGAATTGTTTGCTAAAAAGTTTTCATCAATATCATCTCTTGATTCCACTAGTTGCGTTCTACCTAATATTGCCAACAAACAGGTTGATCCATTGCTTGACATTCATATCACTCCAGCATCTGTATCTAAAGTGATTTCCTGCCTAGACTCTTCTACAGCTTGTGGCCCGGACAACATACCTGTTGTTGTCTTGCAGAAGTGTTCTCCGGAGCTGTCATCCATACTTTCAAAACTATTCAACAAGTGCTTATCAGATTCTTGTTTTCCACCCTGCTGGAAAGCAGCATCTGTTATCCCTATTTTCAAAAATTCTGGAGAGCAATCTGATTTGTCTAACTACCGTCCCATAAGTCTTCTTCCTATCATAAGCAAGGTTTTTGAGTCTTTAATTAACAAACACTTAATTTCTCATCTTGAATCTAATAACTTACTTTCTGACCATCAATATGAATTGATCTTCTCGTTCTACAGCTGATTTGCTATTAGTAATAACTGATAGGCTTTATCATGCATTAGATAAAGGTGGAGAGGTTAAGGCCATCGCTCTTGACATTTCAAAAGCTTTTGATAAAGTTTGGCATGCTGGTCTTCTCCATAAGCTTTCTTCTTATGGTGTATTCCGCAACATCTTTAAGATCATTTAATCCTTCCTTTCCAATCGTGGCATAAAAGTTGTCCTCAATGGACAACACTCTTCTTCTTATTCTATAACTTCAGAGGTTCCTCATGGTTCCATTCTTGGCCCTATGCTCTTTTTAATTTACATCAACGATCTTCCAGATATTCTCACATCTAAGGTGGCATTGTTTGCTGATGATACTACTATTTATTCTTGTTGTGATAAGAAACCAACACCCTCTGATTGCTTGGAGGGGGCATTTGAGCTTGAAAAGGATCTCACTTCTGCTACAGCATGGGGCTCACAGTGGCTGGTGAACTTTAATTCAGACATAACTCAATTTTTTTCAGCCAATCGTTATCGCAATAATTTAGATCTTCCTATATTTATGAACGGTAATGTACTCGATGAGTCATCTACTCTTCATCTTCTAGGATTAACTCTTACTTCCAATCTTTCTTGGAAACCATATATCAAATCAGTTGCAAAATTAGCATCTGCTAAGGTTGCATCTCTTTATCGAGCTCGTCACTTTCTTATTTCGGATTCTATTCTCTATCTCTATAAATCTCAAATCCGGCCTTGTATGTAATACTGTTGCCATATCTGGGGCGGTTCTTCTAATGATGCCTTTCTCTTTTGGACAAGGTGCAAAAACGCATTGTAAACATAGTTGGACCTGCTCTTGCAGCCAACCTCCAACCATTATCACATCGTCGTAATGTTGCTTCTCTTTCTCTTTTCTACAAATACTATAATGGGCACTGCTCTAAAGAGCTAGCGTCTATTGTGCCATCTACTAAAATTCATTCTCGTGTTAGTCGTCATTCAATTAAGTCTTATTCTTTTTCTGTGACTGTTTCTAAATGCAGCAAAAATGTTTATTTATCTAGCTTTTTTCCTTGAACATCAGCTCTTTGGAATTCGCTTCCTTTATCTTGTTTTCCTGACTCATATAACTTGCAATCCTTTAATCAAATGCGGTAGTGGTGTAGTGGTAGAGCGCTCACTTCATAATCGAGGTTCCGAGTTTGATTCCCACCACGTCCCTGGTAGTACTGCGCTCAATTTGTTTCTCCGCGCAGCATCCTTGTTCGCTAAGGTTTGTGTTTCGGAGTTATAGAGTTAAGAGAGGGTTATAACTACAAGTAGCCTCCTCATCTGTAGTGGCCTTCTCGGTGTTGGGGAGGCGAATTACAAAAAAAAAAAAGTCATCTGTCAATCGTTATTTTGCATTACAATCTTCATCTTTTCTCTTTTAGTAACTTCCAACTCTAATTAGTGGCTGCTTGCAGCCTTGTTGGAAGCAAAGTTTAAAAAAAAAAAAGAAAATATAAATATATATAGTATATATAGTTAATATACAGTATATATATATACTGTATATTTATATACTGTATATTTATATACTGTATATTTATATATGTATATATATATATATATATATATATATATATATATATATATATATATATATATGACTGCCAATTTTAACATTTCACTTTAAAATAAAAATGAATTTTAATCAATATAAAATATTATATAAAATTTATGAACTTTTTCAAATTCTTTTGTCAATAAAAAAAAATTAAATACTTTTCTACAAATAAAGCAGCTTTATACGCAATCTCTTAACTACTCGTTTTTCAGATAATGACTTTTTAACTCAAGAATCGTTACTGATTATTTGAGTTACAGAAAATATATATATATATATATATATATATATATATATATATATATATATATATATATATATATATATATATATATATATATATATATATATATATATATATATATATATGCTCTTGTATGGTTTTCAAATTTTTTTCTATTAACTGTTGTTTTAAATTGAATGCTAATAAACCAGATCAGAAAAAGTGTACAAAGTTGAATAAATAAAAAAGGTATAAAGTGATTAAAAAGAAAAAAAAACATTAAACATTAAAAGGAAACATTTTTTAAATTACAGCAAAATCTTAATTGACTTTTTTTTTTTTTTTTAATGCAGAATGTGTTTTTATTTTTTTATTATTTTATACAGTTTTTATTTTTTAATTTTTTTTAAAAAGTTTTTTATTTTTTAACAGTAAATGTACATACATTGACTAAAATAGGTAGAATATGAGAGGAGTGAACATACATTGATTGAAATAGGTAGAACATACAAAGAGTGTACAAAGGGTAATTTTTATTTTGACCCAATTTTTTTTGTTTAATTATTATATTTGGCTTTCGTAAAGTGTTTTAAGAAACTTGTTAACCTAAACTAACTTTTAAACATATTTTTATTATAAAAAAGTTATAACCATTATAATAGGTTGTTGAAATATCATATATAGTTGCATAGAGGCTGCACTTTAAATATTTATTTTTAAATCATCTAATTTATCTAAAAGTCTTTGTGAATTGCTACCGTCCAAACCTGTTCCATGGTAACTTCTAAACATAATATAGTTTGGTTTAAGCCATGTATTAAAATCAGGCCACAAAGTAATTAATACTTTTACAAACATAAAAGTATTACCAATGAAAATAGGTAATTCTGGATGAGGGATAAGATCTTCCACGAAAGTTTTTAAAGGTTCATCAATATAAACAATTCGAGAAGAAAAACAGTTTTAAATTCCTTCATGCAATGATTTTTGAATCTATCTGCAATACACTTGTTGTAATTGATATCAATTTAACTTAATTTTGCAACTCTACTTTCTCCTTCACACCAGTGACAAGCATATTTGCCACCGTGGCTGCTTAAATCAAATAGAGTTACTATATTTTAGATTGAATGCAATTGAATATTATACATCATTCAGAAGCTGTTGGTTTCAATAGTTTGCTAAGACTTTTATTAAGATCCAAAACATTTCCAAATAAATAATAATAATTTTATTAATGAATTTTTTTCCTTTTTGTTTTATTATTTAGACTCACCCCCAAGCTGCAAGCTTTAAAATGATTACTCAGTGAATACCCAATCAATATAGTCAAAATAAAATAAACTGTTATTTTTTTATTATTATTTTTTTCTTCTGATTCACTCTTAACAAGGCTGCAAGCAACACTATTAAGTTGGAAGTTAGTTGAAAACAAAGAATAGAGTTAAAGAGTAAGAAAACTGTTGACAGAAGACTTGAAAAGTTGTAGGCTGTATGTTATTCATACAAAAGTTGTAGGCTGTATGTAACTCATACAAAAGTTGTAGGCTGTATGTTATTCATACAAAAGTTGTAGGCTGTATGTAACTCATACAAAAGTTGTAGGCTGTATGTTATTCATACAAAAGTTGTAGGTTGTACAAGTTAGAAAAACTTGAAAATGGGAGAGAGTTCAAAGGGTAAAATTGTGGAGAAAAAAACTTGACAAATAAAAGTTTTTAGGCCATGCAGGATACAATAAAACAATGACTTTACTAAACTACAAGTCAAATATAAAAGAGTTTTGGTTGATATAACTATTTGTAGAAAAGAGAAAGAGACACAATCTTACAATAGGAGAGAGTCTCAAGCTTGAATAGACAACAGTATTCCAGACAGGGGCAAATAAGAGATTTGTAGAGGTAGAAAATAGAATCATGAGTAAGCAAATCCTAACATAAAAATCGATTGTATACATGATTTCCATAAGAGGTCAGTAGTGAACAATAAGACGTAAATAATTTTTAATCCCAACAAAACTCAGTTATTTATTGCGATAGTTGTTTGCAGTAAATAACAGAGTTTTGTTGGAATTAAATATTACAATCTGTTACAAAAGTAAGGTCAGATTCAAGATTGGTTGCCTGATCTTAGCACTTGAAAAGACAGGAGCATAAAGTTATTTTTTGTCAAAACAGCAGTATAAAGTTGAGCCATCAGCGAAAAGAGCTACTTTAGATGTAACATTGTCAGGAAGATTATTAATGTAGATAAGAAATCAAACAAGACCAAAGATTTTTGAGGTACCTCAAAAGTTACTGGAAATGAAGAAGAGTGTTGGCCTTCGATGATAACTTTAATAAAGCATTTGAATATAATGATTTGATAATCTCAAAAATTTTCCCAGATGCACCATATGAAGCAAGCTTATAAAGAAGACCAGCATGCCAAATTTTGTCAAAAGCTTTAGATATATCATGAGCAATAGCCCTAGCCTTGCTGCCTCCATCTAACGCACAATAAAATCTTTCAGTCACAGCAGTTAGCAAGTCAGCCATAGATTAAGAGGATGGACAACCATATTGATTATTTGACAGTAAGTTATTTGACTCAAGATGTTAGAAATTTGTTGATCAAAGACTAATTACAGATAGAAGACTGATTGGACAATAGTTAGAGGAGTTTAAAGGTTCTCCAGAATTTTTAAAAATTGGACCAACAGATGCTATTTTTTAGCAGGCAGGAAAACAAGACTCAGTCAAGCACTTATTAAATTGTATAGAGAGAATTGAAGAGAGTTCTAAAGAACACTTTTGTAAGACATAGGAATTTTGAGTATACCACAAAATTTTGCGTATGCACAAAATGGAATTTTGTGTATACAAGCTGTAACAGAGTTTAATTGAGATATGACTTTAGCAATAGTCGTTGGAGTGATTTGAATGTCTAGCAATGGGTTAAACTACTGGAAGGGAATGGAAGGGAAAATATAGCCATAAGATTTAACAGTCAAATTAGAAGTAAAGTTCTTTGCAAACAATTCAGCCTCATTTTTAAGAGAGGTAATAAAATCATGAATGAGAGATGGAATTAGACCTACCTTTGTTAAAGTCACTGTTAAAGATTTTCCAAAAGTCTCTAGAGCCTAGCTTCTGAGATAAGATACGGGATTTAGTGAACTGGGAAAAATGGAGCTTAGCATAATACAGCATCTTTTTGCATTAAGTTTTTTTGAAAAAGATGGAAAAAAATGATTACAATTAGATATAGCAGCTGCACAAAAAGGTGAAAACAATGGAGTAGGATGAGGTTTAACTTGTAACCACCAAGAAGGAATAAAAGCACTCATTCGTGCCTGAGTCCAGGAGGTTATGTAGTAGGTGCATTTATTGGCAGAGACATCAGCCTTTGGGCTGTCACAAAGTAAATCATAAAAAGAATCCCAGTCAGTTTTAGGGTATTAGTAAATAGTGCGATGATAGGGTCTGAAGAAGAAGTGCAGGATGAAAGATTTATAGTGACCATTGCATGGTCAGAACCACTTAAAGGTGAAAAAGAAGAAACTAAACACAAGCTAGGGTCAGAGAAAAGACACAAATCAATAAGTGAAGGTAAGTGATTAGGGTGTCTGGAAAGCAAATCTTAAAGTTAACTATCTGAGTAAACAATCAAGAAATACAGAAGTTATGGGTTTTGATGACAGCAGAGTCAGTGGTGTTAGAGGCAAGCCATTCAGTGTGGTGAACAATAAAGCCTATGATGACAACAATATAGGCAGAGGCGTGAAGAGAGAAAGGGCATGGTCAATTTGATTAGAAATTACATCTAAAAGAGTGCAGCCTTGAGAAGGAAAGCGATAAAGAACAAAGAGAAAGGTGATAGAGTGAAGAGGTGCTAAGGTAAAGCCCATAAAAGAGTGGATGAGGATTCCATCCTGATTTTACAATAAATAAGTGAATTGATACATAAGTATACCCCCATGCCAAGCATTTGATTGTTAGAGTCTTTGTGAATCAAAAAATAGTACCCATCAACACTGAGATCTGAAGGAAGAGCAAAATTTAAATTAGTCCCACAAAAAGCAAGCAAGTCTGGTGGGTTTTCCAAGTGGTAAGTTTCAACTAATGGAAAGTTACTTTGCAGACTATAAATATTTGTGAAAGATATATTGAAATAGTTAGGTGGTGGAAATGGTATTTCATGCCTAATATTTTGGGTTACTTTAGGCAAGATTTAAGTTTAAAGAGAACTTAACTCATTCATATATAGAGCATGGCATATTAAACAATGAGCTATGCAGTTGTTTCAGTTCTGTTAATTATCCATTAAGTCATAAATTAGGACTCCTTATGTGGTGTTGATGATGTGCACAAAAAGCATTAACAGGGACATTATCCATGTGCAACATGACACTGTTATTGTATTGAATTCAAACATTATGTACATATAAATAAGCACAAAATCCATAGATACAATAAAGTATAGATATCCACAACAACCCATCATTCGGAATGTCTTAATATTCTGTTAACCAAACCAACAATGAAATTTCTTTTGGCACACTAAATAAACTGTTCCTTTGAATTGATCCTACAGTTAGACAACATAGTACCAAATGTAGGGAACCTCAATTTTAAAAACATCAGAGTGAGGCTGCAATAACTTTTATATCCAAAAAACTTTTTTTCACATTTATTATAGCAATATCCTAGGTGTGATGTTCTAGTGTTAAAACTGTTCCACATGGAAGCATTATAGTAGGCATATGCAATACGATTAGGATAATTTTACTTTAACTAGGCTTGAACAAAAGTGGCTTATCAAGATATTATTTTTTATCAAGAGACTTTTTTTTCATTAAGAGACTTTTCGTCTCTCTTTCTATAATCATATAATCTTATAGATCGTTTTTTCACAATATGACCAAGGTATTTATGGTATACAAAGGTATATAAAGCTGTCAGAAAAATCCAGTTTGCAGCTCGCAATACTCAATTTCGGAAATAAAAAGAAAATAACTTTTTATTTTTGTTTTGGGTAAAAGGCCATACAAATTGCCTTCATGTGTTGAAAAGGATAATATATAATAAGGCCTTGTCATTAATTGCATTCTATAGTTTTTGCTCTTGAATATATGTTTATAAATAAAAGACGAAAGAAAGAAAAAATTTAGTTTGCGTTAATTAATAATTAGTGAAATAATTTTAATCTAATAAATTATGATACATAATGCAAGAAACATCTAGCTTACCTGTTTTATTTGAAACATTGGAATAAAGAACAATAGGCTCCATTCTACTATCTAAAAAGATAAAATAATATAAATTAATGTATTAATAATTTTACAAATAAAATTACTACAACATAAAACTAAATTTAATAACTTAATATCATATTTTTTGCATATATTTTTATTTATAAATACCTATGTTCTTACTATTTCAAATCCAAAAAACTATGCATTTAGTATTAATTTTATGTTTTAATCAATATTAACTGACAATTGGGTCATTCCATGCCAAATGAAACAAAATTTTAGGATTTCATCATGGACCCCCTCAGATTTTAATCAAACTTGGTGAAGGATGAACAAAGTATTGAATTAATACAGCGCAGAGCCACAAAAATACCAGACAAACTGAAAAAGTTAGACTACAAGTCCAGATGTTTACAACTTGGCCTATCTTCTCTTGTTAAACGTCGTAAACAAGGTGACCTCACCCAAAAATATAAAATTAATAATAACATCGACATAGTCAACTGGCACTTTCCTCTCATCACAATTCCACCAACAGCAAATCACAGAGAAAGAATTCACTGTGAAAAGTACATCAATAATTTAGTTTCCACTTTTTTAGCAATCGCATTCCCAATGCATGGAACATGCTACCAGATAAAGTAATCGGTTCTCCAACTGTCAACAGTTTTAAAGCGAGCCTCGATAAGCTCTAATGTTACTACAACTCGCAGCTATCCTTAGTGAAAGTTGCAATATGAGCTTCACAAAAACTAATTGTAATCTGACAATCTATGATTTGTATTTTGTCAATTATTTTTACTTTTGTTGTAACAAATATATACTACTACTACTACTACTACTACTACTACTACTACTACTACTACTACTACTACTACTACTACTACTACTACTACTACTACTACTAATAGAATATAAAAGGAAATAAAATGGTTATGGAGAATTTCAGGCAAATAAGTATATTGCTAGCATTATCAAAAAAAAATTGAAAAAGCTGTTATTTATCAAGTTAAGAAAAATCTTGATGATAATAGAATTATTCCGATTAACCAATATGGCTACAAAAAGGGATGCAATGCAATACAAACTAGTTTAAAAATTCTCGATATGATAACGGACTATAAAAACCAAAATAAAATTGTTGCAGTCATTTTCCTTGATGTAAAAGAAGCTTTTGATAGCTGTGCCCATAGCATTATTTACAACAAGCTCAAAAACATTGATGCAGATGAAAAAACTTTAAAATGGAACTTTTCATATTAAGAACAGAAGGCAGTCAGTTGATTTTGGAAATTCTACATCAAAAGAAAGAGTAGTAAAGTTGGGTGTTGGTCAAGGAACATGTATGGGTCCATCACTTTTCAAAATTTATATTTATGACCTACCAGGTGCAACAGAATTAGACACTATCTTTTTTGCTGATGATACAACAATGATTGCAAAGGCTGACTCTATTGAACAGTCACATGAAATATGTTGGAGGGAATTTAAAAAAATTAGTAATTGGTTTTTAGCAAATGGACTATCACTTAATCCTGAAAAACGAAAATAATTATATTTGGTAGCGCAAAAAGTATAGAAATAATGTTACAAGGGCCTAAGATTATCCAATGTGGAGAAAATTATAAAGATAAAAGTGTTAGCATTCTTGGTATTTTTTGGGACAATAAAATGAAATGGCATCACTGTATAGTACAAACATCAAAAAAAGATAAGTAAAGGCATCTAGCTACTTAAAAATTTCAATAAACTGTTGCCTAGTAAGTCTATAGTTGTTTTATACAATGTTTTAATTAGAAGCCATTTAATGTATGGTGTTGAAACTTGGGGAAACAGTAAACCAAAAATTATGCAACTCAAATGTTTACAAAATAAAGCTCTATGGATTATTGGTTCCAACAAGGTACACAGAAAACCAATCCTAAAAAAATGGAATGTTGTTGTTAGATCAATAGTATCAAATGGCTATTAGAATCCAAGCATGGAAGATATGTGTTGGATTAGCACTATCATCTTAATGATTTTAGCTTGGTTAACATTGATAAATCTTTGAGAGTTAAAAGAAAAAGAAGAAAGAAGAAGAAAGAAGAAGAAAGAAGAAGCCCTTCCTAACTTTAGGAGTTGCGTGTTGGCGAATCATTAACAAAATTGCAATTGAAGCTAATTGATTGAAAGATACAGATTTGCTTTAAAGTGCAAAAAAATTCAAGAACCAAACAAAACAAAAAATCTTTTTGCTCTTAATATGGTTTGAAATTTCACAATATTGGTTGTGCTATATGTTGATTGTAAAATTTTCTTTTATTTTTTCAAGACAATATATAATGACTGTAAAAATTAGGGAATAAGAAAAGGCACTTTTCATTAGGTATTATCCCCTATCAGTTTTTAAGTTAATTTTAGCTTTTTACAATAAATTTATATAATACTGAAGAAATTATTAATAAATAAATAAATTTAAAAAAATACAAACAATAAATCAAAAGAATTATTTGTATCAGATTTTTGGGAAAGATGTTTTTAAAAAGAAAATTTAATACAAAAACAATTTATATTAAAGAAACTGAAAGTTTAATTTTATACTTAATTTTATATAAATTGAGTTTATGAGTTACTAAAAAACGACAATAAAAAAGTACAATACCAAGCAACTAAATTAGTTCATTTAAAGAATGTGGTTTAAAATGTCTAATTTTATTTGCCAGTTAGTTGACAAATTCTTAATCATTTTCAGATGAATATCTTAAATTAAACTCATGATAAAGAAAGGAAGGAAAGCTTTCATGCTTGTTTGAATCCATGAGATTATATAAGTGGGTTTGTTAATATCAATGAGAAAAGCAATTCCTGAAAACTTCAGCATAAAATCTTTTGTGGTTCATGAGATATGGTCATTTAAAATTTCTGATTTTTCCAAAACTAAAAACTTCAGTAGCAAAAACATGATTTGTTCATACTTTGAAGCTCTATATTTTAAAAACAAAATTTCAGAAAACCTTCTATTTTTTTTATTTTATACAACTCTAGACTTACTTTAATAAAACTTTAACATTGAATTCTTGAATGTCACATTTTTTCTATAATGGCTACCTAAAAAAACGAAAAAATTGTTTGCAAGTATAAAAAGTTGGTTTTTGATGAGTCAATATACAAAACCTGCAGTTTAAGAAATATTTTTTTAGTTTCTATATATGGTAGGCTTCTAAATTTTTAGAAATTTACTGATAAGATACAATTCAATAAAAAATTATAGACCTCTAAAAATGGCTGCAGCTAAAACTTAGGAAAATGTGCCTCCACTTCAAACTTTAAATGAACTAATTTGGTTGCTTGGTATTGTACTTTTTTATTGTCGTTTTTTAGTAACTCATAAACTCAATTTATATAAAATTAAGTATAAAATTAAACTTTCAGTTTCTTTAATATAAATTGTTTTTGTATTAAATTTTCTTTTTAAAAACATCTTTCCCAAAAATCTGATACAAATAATTCTTTTGATTTATTGTTTGTATTTTTTTAAATTTATTTATTTATTAATAATTTCTTCAGTATTATATAAATTTACAATAAAAAGGTAAACTAAACTTGAAAACTGAAAGGGGATAATACCTAATGAAAAGTGCCTTTTCTTATTCCCTAATTTTTACAGTCATTATATATTGTCTTGAAAAAATAAAAGAAAATTTTACAATCAACATATAGCACAACCAATATTGTGAAATTTCAAACCATATTAAGAGCAAAAAGATTTTTTGTTTTGTTTGGTTCTTGAATTTTTTTGCACTTTAAAGCAAATCTGTATCTTTCAATCAATTAGCTTCAATTGCAATTTTGTTAATGATTCGCCAACACGCAACTCCTAAAGTTAGGAAGGGCTTCTTCTTTCTTCTTCTTTCTTCTTCTTTCTTCTTTTTCTTTTAACTCTCAAAGATTTATCAATGTTAACCAAGCTAAAATCATTAAGATGATAGTGCTAATCCAACACATATCTTCCATGCTTGGATTCTAATAGCCATTTGATACTATTGATCTAACAACAACATTCCATTTTTTTAGGATTGGTTTTCTGTGTACCTTGTTGGAACCAATAATCCATAGAGCTTTATTTTGTAAACATTTGAGTTGCATAATTTTTGGTTTACTGTTTCCCCAAGTTTCAACACCATACATTAAATGGCTTCTAATTAAAACATTGTATAAAACAACTATAGACTTACTAGGCAACAGTTTATTGAAATTTTTAAGTAGCTAGATGCCTTTACTTATCTTTTTTTGATGTTTGTACTATACAGTGATGCCATTTCATTTTATTGTCCCAAAAAATACCAAGAATGCTAACACTTTTATCTTTATAATTTTCTCCACATTGGATAATCTTAGGCCCCTGTAACATTATTTCTATACTTTTTGCACTACCAAATATAACTAGTTTCGCTTTTTCAGGATGAAGTGATAGTCCATTTGCTAAAAACTAATTACTAATTTTTTCTATTTCCCTGCTACATATTTTCTGTAACTGTTCAATAGAGCCAGCTTTTGCAATCATTGTTGTATCATCACCAAAAAAAATAGTGTCTAATTCTGTTGCACCTGGTAGGTCATAAATATAAATTTTGAAAAGTGATGGACCCATACATGTTTCTTGACCAACACCCAACTTTACTACTCTTTCTTTTGATGTAGAATTTCCAAAATCAACTGACTGCCTTCTGTTCTTAATATGAAAAGTTCCATTTTAAAGTTTTTTCATCTGCATCAATGTTTTTGAGCTTGTTGTAAATAATGCTATGGGCACAGCTATCAAAAGCTTCTTTTACATCAAGGAAAATGACTGCAACAATTTTATTTTGGTTTTTATAGTCCGTTATCATATCGAGAATTTTTAAACTAGTTTGTATTGCGTTGCATCCCTTTTTGAAGACGAATTGGTTAATCAGAATAATTCAATTAACATAAAGATTTTTCTTAACTTGATAAATAACAGCTTTTTCAATTTTTTTTTGATAATGCTAGCAATATACTTATTTGCCTGAAATTCTCCATAACCATTTTATTTCCTTTTATATTCTATTAGTAGTAGTAGTAGTAGTAGTAGTAGTAGTAGTAGTAGTAGTAGTAGTAGTAGTAGTAGTAGTAGTAGTAGTAGTAGTAGTAGTAGTAGTATATATTTGTTACAACAAAAGTAAAAATAATTGACAAAATACAAATCATAGATTGTCAGATTACAGTTAGTTTTTGTGAAGCTCATATTGCAACTTTCACTAAGGATAGCTGCGAGTTGTAGTAACATTAGAGCTTATTGAGGCTTGCTTTACTTTATCTGGTAGCATGTTCCATGCATTGGGAATGCGATTGCTAAAAAAGTGGAAACTAAATTATTGATGTACTTTTCACAGTGAATTCTTTCTCTGTGATTTGCTGTTGGTGGAATTGTGATGAGAGGAAAGTGCCAGTTGACTATGTCGATGTTATTATTAATTTTATATTTTTGGGTGAGGTCACCTTGTTTACGACGTTTAACAAGAGAAGATAGGCCAAGTTGTAAACATCTGGACTTGTAGTCTAACTTTTTCAGTTTGTCTGGTATTTTTGTGGCTCTGCGCTGTATTAATTCAATACTTTGTTCATCCTTCACCAAATGAGGGCTCCAAGCTGGAATTGCAAACTCAAGTAAAGGACGGATGTAGGTGGAGTAGAGTTGATTCCATAAAAAAGCGTCACAAGATTGGAAAGTGTGTTTTAGGATGCCTAGCATTTGATTTGCTTTACATGAGGCAATGATGGATTGGGTTTCTACTTTAAGATCATTGGTAATTTGAATTCCAAAGTCACGCTCAGAGGTGGTTGCTTTCAAAGGGCCTAATTCCTCCATTGAGTACTTGAAAGGAGTTAATTTTTTTTGGCCAAGGTGACCTTGCATTTCTTTGCATTTAGCTCCATGAGTCCCATGAACAATTTGGTCCATATCTGATTGGAGTTAAAGTTCAGCAGCAAGTGAGTTGACAATGCTTAGGATTTTAGTGTCATCAGGGTAGATCTTACAACTGTTTTATTTACTTATTACATCCGGCAGATTATTGATGAAAATGACAAATAAAATTGGACCCAAGACTGATCCTTGTGGAACTCCACTTATCACAGGTAACCAATTTGATTGAGTGTCGCCAAGGATGACTTATTGAGACCTGTTGAGCAGAAAAACTTTTATCCAATTGAGAAGATTGCCTTCGATTCTGTACATTTTTAATTTGTAAAGCATTCGTTGATGTGGGACTTTGTCAAAAGCTTTAGCAAAATCCAGAAATACGACGTCAACTGGTAGCCTTCTGGCTATATTTCCAGTCAAGAAGTCCATTGTTTCAAGGAGATTTGTAATGCATGCTTTTTTCTCTAAAAATCCATGTTGACTATTTGATAAAAGATTGTTTGATTTTAGATGCTGCATGACTACCTTCTTAACTAATTTCTCCATTATTTTACACGGAATCGAGGTGAGGGATATTGGTCTATAGTTTGATGGATCAATTCTGGAGCCCTTCTTAAATAAAGGTGTCACATTTGCTTCGGACCATGAGCTTAGAATTTCACCATTGTCAAATGACTTTTGAAAGATGAGAGTAAGTGGAGAAGACATTGAGGTAGAAAAAAAACGTAAAATGTGAGGACTGACATTATCTACACCAAGTGATTTAGATATATCTAGTGCTGAGAGTTCCATTAGAGTGGCCAGAGTATCGAAAGATATGCTGTTGAGGATTGTGTTAGTTCTACGATCAAAACGGGGAAGATTGTCATTGGATGGCTCTTTGCTGAAAACTGATTGAAATTGATTGTTAAGTAAGTTGGTTATTGTAATTTTGTCAGAGCTAATGATCTCACTGGAACTGGTAATTCGCATAGATGAGATCTGATTTATTACAGAGTGTTAACTATTTATGTATGAAAACAGTCTTTTAGGATTACGCTTATCATTGGCAAGGGCAGTTTCGAAAGATTTCAGAGAAGAATGACTTAATTTTTTAACAAACTTTCTAGTTTCTCTATATTCCCCAACCAGTGATGTGATTTTCCATTTTGAACTGACGTTATGAGCCCAGAGCGATTTTTTAAGACAAATAAGAGATAATAGTTCTTTTGTCATCCATGGTTGTTTTTTGGGGGATGGTTTGTAAGGCATCAAGGGATGAATTGAAGACAACATTCATTGTATTTGTTGAGTTAATGTTGGTAACATTATTCTACGTTTAAGTCTTTAAAAATAGATGACCAGTCGACATTATTGAATTCTTTGTTGATTTTTTCGTAGTTACCATGCTTAAAAATAAATTTAGAGCTGTTGAAATGTGATAATTTTAAGCTGGAAGCCAGTTTGTAATGCTAGGTGATAGAGGAATGATATTAATCAGACAAACCGAGTGGAGGACCGATGTTGATTTCACTAGCACGATATGAAGAGTCACATATGATGAGATCAAGAGTGTTTGTCATAGGGCGAATAGCAGGTTTGAAAGTAGGGACAGTGACGATTTGGTGAAGATGATAATCTTGAAAAAGAGAGACAAATGAAGAACTGAGGCCAATTTTACTAGAGGAAAAGACTGAGTTGGAAGTCCAAGTAATCTCTGGGAAATTGAAGTCACCAGCAATGATGATACCATTGTATTTTTTAGTTGATAATAAAGTTTTGGCATGGAAAATAGCACTTGAAATCTCTGAGAAAGCTTCGATACTGGAGGACGGAGGTCTATAAATGCAGCCTAGGAGCAGAGTTTCATTCAAAAGTTTTAGTTCAACCCATAATTGTTCTGAATAGTAAGGAATAAAATCTTTGTGTAGTAGGGATTCCTCTATTGGGTTTGAGATGATTTTACTGTTTATGTATATAGCTACACCTCCTTCGATTTGGTTGTGACGGTCTGAACAATAGAGGTTGTAGTTATGAAGAGAGGGAGTTGATTAGTCATTGAAACATGTCTCGGTGATAAAAATAATGTCAAAAGAGTTGTTTTCTGCAAGTAAGGACAGTTCGATGAGTTTTATTGGATTGAGGGAGGTTGCATTGGTGTAGAAGCATGAAAGATGAGATAATTTGATGGAAGAGCTGGCCTTGTTAAAGAATGTTGAACTAGTGAGATGTTGAGAGCGACTAAATGGCTTCAGCAGCTGATTTCCATTTGAGGAATGGATTCCTCTCTCTTCCATTGATGTTGATGGATTCCTCTCTCTTCCATTGATGTTGACTGTTTTGGATGTGTCAATGCATTTGATTTTTTTGCTGCGGATGACAAATCAAAAAAAAGGGTTTGTCAAGTAAATTTTTTCCCAAAAATTCTGCATTTTCTGTAGCCCGCTTTTCATTTAAGTTATTGAATGTTTCTTGTTCGAGAGGTGTATAGTCTGGGCAAATATAGACAGATTTTAATTCATCTATTGAGGCAAGTCGCTTTGCATTAGATGAGAGATCATCGCGGTGCTCATTCGAGTCAAACTCAATGATGATCAATTCATTTGGTTCAGCTGCTATTGTAGTTAAACTGGTGGTACTGTTGATCTTTTTTGTGAAATGCCCAACAACTTTAAAAGTAACATTAAAGTTAAGTTTTTTAAGCATACTTTGAACTGATATTAGCCTCTGATTATTGTCAATGGATTTTGGAAGACAGGCAACTATAGCTCTTTTTGATTTCGTTTCTACAATTTTGGCATTTTCGTTGACTGTGATAATTGCTTTATTGGCTTCTGAACTGTGCTTGACTGCACTTGCCCAGTTAAGAGTTGTGGTCAACTTTGGAGGTGCTAACTTTGGCTGTTGAAAAAGATTTGCTTTTAGAGTAATATTTTCAGTTTCAAGAACAGATACGCTGGTGAGAAGCATGCTGACTGGTGGCTATTAGTTTTGATATCGTAGCATCAAGCTTTTGAGAAGCAGCTGAATGGTTATCTTGACCAAGGCCTGGCCAGTTGGCTGCAAGAGCTGCAAGTTGGTCGTTTGAATAAGGTGTGGTCATTATCATCAATAATTTATAAATTGCTCAATCTGATATTTTATATTTGATAAGAGGGCTACCACTCTGAATATCAGTGGATTACCTCTTGGTTGAGAACTTTTTGAACTTTTTATTCCTTATTAACACAAATTAAAAATGTAAAAAGTTTAGATGTGTTTTTTTTCTGTTTTTTCCGTATAAGAACCGGAAACATCCAGTACTAATTAGAATAATTATTCATTTTTGTAAAAAAATGAGTGCAACCTGATAAGCAATGTTTAATTAACTTATTACTTATTAAATCATTTTTGCATCAGGTTGCACTCATTTTTTTACAAAAATGAATAATTATTCTAATTAGTACTGGATGTTTCCGGTTCTAATACGGAAAAAACAGAAAAAAAACACATCTAAACAGAAAAAAAACACATCTAAACTTTTCAATCAGGTTGCACTCATTTTTGTAAAAAAATGAGTGCAACCTGATAAGCAATGTTTAATTAACTTATTACTTATTAAATCGAAACCACAACAAACTTTTTGGAGCAAGACCATTAATAATTTTTGTAATTGATTCATTAGATTCATTAATGTGGTAGAGGTGTAGTGGTAGAGCGCTCGCTTCATAAGCGAGAGGTTCCGAGTTTGATTCTGTAGCCCGTTCGACTTGTCTGTCAAGGTTCGTGATTCGAAGTTATAGAGTTGAGAGAGGGTGATAACCACAAGTAGCCTCCTCATCTGTAGTGGCCTTCTCGGCTTTGGGGAGGTGAACTATTAAAAAAAAAAAAAAAAAAAAAATATACTGACTTTAAATCCCAAGTAATATCGTGAAATGGAAAATATTTGGAATAATTTAGGTTAAAGTTGTTTGGTCTAAGGTCAAGCGAAGCATCAGTAAAGTGATCTATAAACAAATTCACTATTTCCTATTCCGATTCAATCAAAAAGGAATTTTTTTCAATTTTTATCGAAAATAATCACCTTTAGTAGATCTATGAAGGGCATTGTTTAGAGCAATCCAAGTTTTCTTACTGTTCCCTTTACAATGTATCAGCTGTTGCTTTTTTTGGCTATGGATACTTTTTTTATATGCTTTTTTTTCAACTAAAAGAAGCTTTAAATCATCTTTTCCACTACTAACCTTTGAACCTAAATTCGTTATAACCTTTCTTAATCGAGCAATTCTCTGATCATCCATTGGTTTTTCGGTAAAAATCGCCGGTTACTTACAACTTTTTTTCTGGCGCTGCAATGTCTAATTTCTTTCTGAATTTTGTTAATAAACTTAGATCAAGGCTATCATTTATGAAATAATTGTCCAATTTTGATTTGATTGTGTTATAAGATTCACTATTTAGTTTCCTAAATTTTTGCTGTATAATTTTTCTATCAAAGTAGTCATATATTGTGAATAAAACAATTTGATGATCAGTTTTACCGTAGTGTACTAGACACTAATCTAGTAGGGCCATTAATTATATTAATGAGGTTGTACTCTTTCAAGATATTAACATAATCTGGAGTAAGCCACTACCAAGTTAAAGTCAACACTCGGCTCACTTTGGGAAATGTTCTATTTATATTCAATAAAATTATTTGTAATTTAAAAAATGTCAAAACTTTGCCATTTTTTTGGGAAAAACAAAACAATTAAAATTTTCATGGTTTCATTTAAATATTGCAAAATAAAACAGAACCTCGCTTAAAATGTTATTTTTAAGTCATTAACTGGTATAATAAAAAGTTCGCCATTTTTAAATGAGTTTACATTTTTTCTGTTGGGAAAAGGATACTTTTTACAATGTTTTAAAATGACGAACAAGACTGCTGAGCGGAGAAACAAGTTTAGCGCGGTACTACCAGGGATGTGGTAGAGATAGAACTCAGAACCTCTTGCTTATGAAGAAAACGTTCTACCACTACACTACTAACGCATTATATAATAAGTTTATAGAAAATCTTTTTCAGATTGAATTTAAATATAAAAAATGAATGCAAAACGTGGATCTGGAAAACCAACAAGAAAAAAAATGCATAATTTTATAACTAGACATGAAAGTGAAAGAAATGTTGGGAAACCAAACCAAATACCTGTTAGTGACCTCCCAACATATAAACAGATTATTTAATATGCCTACAAGATCGAAAAAGAAATGGTTACAACTAAAAAAATTGATTCTCCCGCCATAGTTTTAAAAGCAAGTGAAGAAATTTTAAAAATTTAGAAAAAAGTGAATCAAAATCTTCCACTAATAAAGGAGAAACCTCTAAGAAAAAAATTACAAAGAACATTTCAAAAAGTCATTGCAGCTGAACGATCTAAAGCTTCAAAATATAAAAACAGTGTTTGTTGGTTGGAAAATAACCTTTTAAAGTTATTTGATATACCAACATGCAGATGTGAACTTCCTCTTTTAAATTGTGATGACAGGTTTGAAGTTACATTTTCAAAAAGCCACAATATTAAACAATAATTTGTCCAAACAAGTTTGTAACTAAAGGATTATTGTATTTAAAGGATAAGAAAGTTAAGCAAGGGCCCTTTGGAACCTTGCAGATAAGCCAAATTGATAAATAGGAGCCAAGATCGCAAGAAAAAGAAGTAAGGAGAAAATTAATATAACAAGTAACATGACTTTCCATTCAGATAATGATTGTATCAGTGAAACTTATGATGCTCAAATAGATAACAATCATGATTATAAAAATCAAAATCATGAGTTTTTTGCAAAACCACTGTGTAAAAAAAATTACACAGATTTAACTATCATTGCCAAAGCTATCAAGTTCAAAGTTACAATGCTGCAACGTCTGCCATAGCAAATGCTACCTTAATAGACTATCAAATTCTAAATCAGAATGACAGATCACAAATTATCACTGAAAAAAAGATACTTGACACTAAAAAGAGTGTTTCAACCAAGATTAGTGAAAAACACAGTTTATAAGCTTTTCTTTTGAAGGTCATTGGAGTAGATAGTAAAAAAGACAAAAATACATTAGCACATATATTAGGATATGATCATTATGCAGAGCCTATTATTAATAGAACAGTAAAGGATAAACATCACTTAACTTTTACTGCAGAATATGGACCTTTTTCTAAGAAATATTTAACTCACATTGAAATAAAAAATGGAATAGGAATTACAATGGCAACCGAGACACTAAAAATACTTGAAAAATACAACAGTATTATTAGTTTGGAAGCCATTGTTCTTGATCATATTTCTGCTAATACTGGTGCAGATAATGACTTCCTTGTGACATCAGAAAGGCTTTTAAACCGACGCATCTATTAAATAGGATGTGTACTTCAACAATTCAAAAAAACGAGTTACTAGTTTGCCATGTCATAGCTAAAGTAGATGGTAAAAGTAACAATCCAAAAAAATAAAAGGGCCCTATTGGTCAAAAAGCTTCTGCAGGTGATCCTTGTTTGTACTTTTGGTGTGCATTGCAGAGGCCACATTAGGAGCCCTTTGTTACAGCTTAGGGTTTATTAGAAGTAATGAGGCAATTGCTTGGACTATTAAACGGTGTTCTGCTTGAGTCAAATTCTTTAACAAATTAAAAATTAAATAAATTACCAAAAACGATAAAACACAAAAAACCATTATCATCACCGAGTTCTCTAAACCTATTATTCACTAATATTTGTGAAGTAACTTTTCTTTTGTTCAGTCTTATCGCTTGCAAAGTTCACCAGACCTACTTGCTCTTTGTGAGACTAATTTGAGTTCAGCTGCCCCATCTTGTGATCTTAGTGTCGATGGTTATCTTCCTCTAATTCGTAAAGACTCCAATAGTCACAAGCTTGGCCTCCGCATTTACATTCGTAAGAATCCACCCATTTGTCGTGAAACTAGGTTTGAATCCACAGACTATTCTTTCATGTGCTTTCGTTTACCACCACTTCACTCTATCGCCTTTCTCTTTGCTCTACATCGCTCTCCTTCATCTCAAGACTGTACTCTTTTTGACATTATTTCTGATCATATTGACCAAGCCCTCTCTCTTTATCCATCAGCTAATATAGTTGTTTTTGGTGACTTTAATGCTCACCACTCTGAATGGCTGGGTCTAGTGTCAGTGACTCTGCAGGCATTAAAGCCCACAACTTTTGCCTTTCTCAATCCCTAACTCAAATAGTCAACTTTCCAACTCGCTTTCCTGACAACCCAAATCATCTACCTTCTCTACTCGACTTATGTCTTGTTTCTGATCCTAGTCAGTGCTCAGTTTCTCCACATTCACCCTAAGGTTCTTCTGATCTCTCTAAAACTAATATCTCATTCTTCTTCATCACCTGAATCCCCCTATTATCGAACCTCTTACAACTACAATAAAGCTGACTGGGATTCTTTCCGTGATTTTCTTCATGATGGCCCTTGGGTAGAAATCTTTCATCTTCCTGTCAACAAATGTGCTTCTTACATAACTTCGTCGATTTAGGCTGGCATGGAATCTTTTATTCCCTCTCGACGATTCCAGGTCAAGCCTAACTCTCCTCCATGGTTTTCCTCACACTGTGCTGCTGCGATTGCCAATCGAAACCGGTACTTCCATATTTATCAGCAAAAAAATTCTCCAGAAAACAGACGTCTGTTTATTACTGCTAGAAACAATTGTAAAAAGGTTTTGTCTAACGCCCAAAACCCGCTATTCTCAGGTCATGAAATCTCGTATCTTATCTCAAAAATTAGGCTCTCGTGACTTCTGGAGAATCTTTAATAATATCAATAATAAGGGCAAATCTATAATTACATCTCTCTTGTATCAGACTTTGTCACCTCACCTAAAGACAAAGCTGAATTGTTTGCTAAAAAGTTTTCATCAATATCATCTCTTGATTCCACTAGTTGCGTTCTACCTAATATTGCCAACAAACAGGTTGATCCATTGCTTGACATTCATATCACTCCAGCATCTGTATCTAAAGTGATTTCCTGCCTAGACTCTTCTACAGCTTGTGGCCCGGACAACATACCTGCTGTTGTCTTGCAGAAGTGTTCTCCGGAGCTGTCATCCATACTCTCAAAACTATTCAACAAGTACTTATCAGAGTCTTGTTTTCCACCCTGCTGGAAAGCAGCATCTGTTATCCCTATTTTCAAAAATTCTGGAGAGCGATCTGATTTGTCTAACTACTGTCACATAAGTCTTCTTCCTATCATAAGCAAGGTTTTTGAATCTTTAATTAACAAACACCTAATTTCTCATCTTGAATCTAATAACTTACTTTCTGACCATCAATATGAATTTTGATCTTCTCGTTCTAAAGCTGATTTGCTAACAGTAATAACTGACAGGTTTTATCATGCATTAGATAAAGGTGGAGAGGTTAAGGCCATCGCTCTTGACATTTTAAAAGCTTTTGATAAAGTTTGGCATGCTGGTCTTCTCCATAAGCTTTCTTCTTATAGTGTATCCGGCAACATCTTTAAGATCATTGAATACTTCCTTTCCAATCGTGGCATAAAAGTTGTCCTCAATGGACAACACTCTTCTTCTTATTCTATAACTTCAGGGGTTCCTCAAGGTTCCATCCTTGGCCCTATACTCTTTTTAAATTTACATTAACGATCTTCCTGATATTCTCACATCTAAGGTGGCATTGTTTGCTGATGATACTACCATTTATTCTTGTCGTGATAAGAAACCAACACCCTCTGATTACTTGGAGGGGGCATTTGAGCTTGAAAAGGATCTCACTTCTGCTACAGCATGGGGCTCACAGTGGCTGGTGAACTTCAATACAGATAAAACTCAATTTTTTTCAGCCAATCGTTATCGCAATAATTTAGATCTTCCTATATTTATGAACGGTGATGTACTCGATGAGTCATCTACTCTTCATCTTCTAGGATTAACTCTTACTTCCAATCTTTCCTGGAAACCATACATCAAATCAGTTGCAAAATTAGCATCTGCTAAGGTTGCATCTCTTTATCGAGCTCGTCACTTTCTTATTTCGGATTCTATTCTCTATCTCTATAAATCTCAAATCCGGCCTTGTATGGAATACTGTTGCCATATCTGGGGCAGATCTTCTAATGATGCCCTTTCTCTTTTAGACAAGGTGCAAAAACGCATTGTAAACATAGTTGGACCTGCTCTTGCAGCCAACCTCCAACCATTATCACATCGTCGTAATGTTGCTTCTCTTTCTCCTTTCTACAAATACTATAATGGGCACTGCTCTAAAGAGCTAGCGTCTCTTGTGCCATCTACTAAAATTCATTCCCGTGTTACTCGTCATTCAATTTAGTGTCATCCTTTTTCTGTGACTGTTCCTAAGTGCTCCATAAACGTTTATTTGTCTAGTTTTTTTCCTAGAACTTCAGCTCTTTGGAATTCGCTTCCTTCATCTTGCTTTCCTGATTCATATAATTTGCAATCTTTTAAGTCGTCCGCTAATTGTTATCTTGATCTACAATATTAATCTTTTCTCTTTCAGTAACTTCCAATTTTAATTAGTGGCTGCTTGCAGTCTTGTTGGAAGCGAAGTTGTTTAAAAATAAAAATAAAAAAAAATTTGAATGATTTAACAATCGTTGATTTTGTTTCAATTCATTCAGAGATTGATTCCTATGTAAACTCTAATATTTTATCTGATCTTTGTAAAGATCAACATAAACTTAATGAATACTGTGTTGGAATATCTAAAGACTTAATATCTCCAAAATATTCAATGAAAAAACCAGAAATATTCAATGAAACTTGTCCTATATACTTTGTAATTGTGTACAATTACAAAGTAATATGTACACAATTACAAATTTGTTGTATATTGTCTGCCTGATTTTTAACAAGCTTTATTGTCAAACCCCCATGTGGTTTGACAATAAAGCTTGTTAAAAATCAGGCAGACAATATACAACAAATTGTTTTTCAAAATCTTCGAGGAAACTCTTATTGCTGTCTTCAAGAAAACTTTTTATATTTTATGTTGCAAGATGATGAAAAAGATATAAGGGCTCAAGCTATTAAGCTAGTTTTGGACATAAGGCAATCAAGAGAAGTAAATCCATGTATCAGCATTAAAGTTAACAATGCTGATACTCCATGTATCAGCATTATTAACTTTAACGCTGATACACGGAGTAGTTAAGTTAATGTTTCTTTAATTGAGGTTGAACCTCCAACTTCTATCCTAATTTCATCATTTGAATTAGAGAATGCTTTGCAACTTTCTAAAAAACCTATTCTTATGGATTTACCTAACAATTCACAGTCGGTGGAAAGGTCCATGAAGCTTAGTATCAGAGGTATCAAAGATAGTTTATGGTCAAGTAAAAAGACATAATTTTATTCTAACTAAAAACCAAAGCAGAGCAGAAAATAAATGTAATTTATCTGAAACTGATTCCTTATATACCTTTTTCTTGAGAAAATGTTGTTTTATTTTTCAATTTAATTTGGTTCACAAACCTAAGTCCGAGGGTATCCTTAACTTGATTACTGTCAAAAATAATTTTTTTTAAATGGTAAATCTCTTCTAACCCTTAACTTTGAAATCACCCAATCCTTAATCCTGTCGATCTGAAATTTTCAGGATTGTCTTAGAATAATATGTACAACAAATCCCCAAGTGAGCCAACATGATCTGAGAAAAAAAGTATATTTTGGTAGTGGCTTAATCTAGAGAGGTTATTGAGTTGAGAAAGTCGATGTTGAAATCACCACAAAATATTGTGTTAGTCCTATTGTTTACATAAATAATTTTTTCAATTA
>NC_088928.1:1282500-1285000 GCF_038396675.1 Hydra vulgaris | reverse complement strand
CATAATCAAAAAATTTTGTAAAAGATGAAAACAAGAAAACGGAATATATAATATTCCATTTTTTTGTTTTCATAATAAATGGAATATATAACTCTATAAAAAAAAGTTCCAGGATTTTCAGGAATTTTTGTAAAAAGGAGTGTTTTTCCAGGACTTTTCCAGGACCTATAAAATTCAAGGACTTTCGAAGGATTCCAAGGACCGCTGGCCACCCGTATTATATATACATGCATTAGCAGTTATTAGGCGCGAGAGCAGAGAAAAGCTCTCCTAAAACAAACATGGAGCCATGTGAGCTGTCCTCTAAACAGCTTTGTACGAGAGCTTTTGGTTTTTGCACAAGCTTTCTGTTTATTCATTAAAAAATTGCTTATTAAATACAAAGTTTGGTTTTATACTTGTTACAAGCTTATGTTTGTAATGTTAATGTTACAAGTATACATAGATAACAAGCACAAGTTATTGTGCCGTGACAAAATTCTTTAGACAAGCGTTGTCTTTGGGTTTTCACACTAGATATCCATTTATTTTTACAAACGTGCCTTTTAAAAGAATTGCAATTTATTATGAAACTAACTTACTTTTTTTTCTTCATAAAAATGATTTTAGTTACAATGATAATTATACTATTTAGAGAAAAAACTATACTTTTGCAAGAGCTGTAAATTGCTCCTGTAAACCATTTTAGGGGAGTGTGGGCAAAGGTGAGAGCTAAAGCTTATACTTCCTGTCTAGGTCTGATATATATATATATATATATATATATATATATATATATATATATATATATATATATATATATAAATATATATATATATATATATAAATATATATATATATATATATATATATATATATATATATAAATATATATATTTCTTTTATAGCTGATTTATATAAGCATTTGCTCACTAGTTTTGCTTATCTTTATAGCATACCGCATTTTAAGAAAAAAACGAAAAAACGAAGAACATTGAAAGAAAAGATTACTGCCCCATTCCAAACCCTCAGTCAATATAGTAGCACTCCATTGCGAGTCAGGCTATTTGTTAGTTGATGTATACATCAGAGTGCTCATCTAAACAAGCAATTTAAGTTAAGTTAAAAAGTCCCATTAGTTTTTAATTTACCTATTTAATCAACTTTAGCAAAAAAATTGCTTTACATATTCTTGGTATTTTACTTAACAACTTATTTAACTTGTTGAAATTAATTTTATGCCATTCACTAATAAATTTCTTACATATTTACTGCATCTTTTGGCATTAGTTTTTGACATTACTTTAAATTCACCCATAAAAGTTTGATAAAAGAGAGGTCTAGTGATTGGGAAGGCCAAATCATTCCATGCAATATTTTCTGACTCAGTCAAATAATTTATACAATGTTTTGTAAAATATGTTTTGGATTTAAGCTCTGGTTGATTTTCTTCTAAAATTAATTAACTTCCTACCATCTTGAATCTAAAAGCTTACTCTTTGACAAATAATACAGCTTTAATTACAAAAAAGTGACTAACATGCACTAGGCAGGTGAAATATAGCAAATGCTATTGCTTAAGACATGTCAAAGACTTTTGATAAAGTTGAGCACTTTGGTTGTCTCCATATGCTCTTTATATCTGGGAAAGTTTTCAAACTAAGTAAACTAAACATTTACAACATTATTAAAGTCATTCTTAATGGACAATGCTCCCCTTGATTTCCAATAGCATCTAGGGTACCACAAAGTTCCTTCAAATTAGGACTCAAACTCAACAACATCTAAAAAGTTGAAATTAGAGGAAGTATAATTAGTCTGCAATAGCCACCCATAATAAGTTTTGCTCACAACAAATAAAGAGGGAAAATGTTAAAATAATCAAAGTGAAAACAAAAAAATTTGATCGAAAAGTGAGCAAAGCTCATGAAATACAGAGGTACCGATGTTCACCTTTAAATGGCGGAATTAATTTAGATAACGGGAAGTTTGTGAAAAATTTGGACTTTTTTACATTTTTACATAAACAAGCCTGAAAGAGAAAGAGAGCCATTACAAAAAGAAGCCACTCAACTGCTGACTTCAGTGAAAAATTTTTATATAATTTTACAAGCTGATGATCCTGGTAACCATAATCCAGCAGAAATTTCTAATAATAAATCATTTATTGAATTAAGAGACTTCGTATTATTCGATGTTTTCTTACTAATGCAACAACTCTTATAATATATTTTCTAAAGTCGACTAAAATCGACTAATACATTTTTGAAATCGACTAAGTTGACTAAAAGTTGATTTAGTTGAAATATGGAAAAAATTTATTTTTTTGAAAGAAATTGCAATAAAAATAATAAAGTAATTTATATTCGCTTTCTATTTTTTAACATCATACCATTTAAATATTAATAGAGCAAAACAACTTATTATTTTACTCTAAATAGAAAGCTCTTACAAGAGAGAAGGGCTACTTCAACAATGGGGCAATTTATTCCCAGACCTCAGTGATTTAGGGACTGCCTTA
>NC_088928.1:967500-972500 GCF_038396675.1 Hydra vulgaris | reverse complement strand
TAAAATCTGAGTTAACGGGATTCTACTGTATATGTATATGTATATGTATATATATATATATATATATATATATATATATATATATATATATATATATATATATATATATATATATATATATATATATATATATATATATATATATATATATATACAAACAGAGTGCTCAATGTTCTAAAAGAACAGAGCAATAATAAATTAGTAAAAATACTTATCTAATTTTTGATTACTTTAACACTGTGTTTCACCATCTGTAGGTTCATCAGGAAGAATGTCTAAACATAAAAAAAATTTTCAAATTATAGAAAAATTATTTCACAGGAAGTTGGGAATTGTTATAATTAATTATGTAATAACTGTAGTATTTTGCAACCAGGAAGTTATATATATATATATATATATATATATATGTATATATAGGTATTCAATGGCTGATGATTGCCGTATAGGCATGAAACTTAAAGTACCATAAAAAAAGTTGTTTTCTCTTCGTTATATATACATACACATATATATGACTTTAAAAATTTTAATTTTAAGTAAAAAACATTTTTAGGTGTTGCACAAGACCCTTAAAAATCTGATGTTTTATGAAAAAAAAATTTTTCAAATGCATGCCATGTAGATTCTCAAACAAAGCGAAATTTTATATATATATTTTAATAAAATAGTCAAAGAAAATTTAATATTAATTTTAATCAAAAAATCTTGTTAAGTTCCTTTTTTTTATTTTTAGTTAAAAAGATTTTCACTTTACTCTAAGAAATTAGTCTATTAGTAAATTAAAATCATTATAAATAAAATGTTTCGTGTTTTTGAAATTTTATATAATTTCGCTTCATTTGAGACCTAAGATAACATTATTTTGAAAAAGTTTTATTTTTGATAATATTATGGACCCATCTAATATTTTTTCATAAAGGGTTTTGTGCAACCCATAAAAGCTTTTTTTATTGAAAATCTTTTCAAATATAGATTTATTTTATTACATAAATTTTATTTAAAGGTTGCAGAACATCTGTTTAAAATAAAGTTGTTTTTAGAAATACTTTATTTATATATGCACATATATGTTATGGTGATGTTACAACAGATATGTGATGTGATTCTAAAACACAAATGAAAAAAAATTGATTTTAGGTAGAGATTAAAAATGCTGAGTGTATCTGGTAACTTGCATCTGGGAAGACTAAGATATATTAAGAAAGTAGAGAAAATCAAGTTAGCGTATATTATAGAAATAGCATTATAAAAATTGCCAAACCCATGCATGTGATACAACTAGGTGCTAAAATCATGATGATGATGATGATTGAAGTTTTTGATAAATATTTTTAAGATTTATTAATTTTTAATCAGCTGCCCAGGATGGGAGAGCTGATTAATAATTAATAAATCTTATAATAAATATTTATAGATGAGTAGATAAGTAGATAAGTAGATGAGTAGATAAGTAGATAAGTACCATAATATTACATAACATTGTTGTTTGAACTAATTTTTGTATCTTATTGGTTTTGACAAAAATTGAGGTTTTGACATAATTACGAATATTTGAAAGATTCAATACATTATACTTAATTGGTTAACACAGTACAATTTTGGTAAAATATTGGTTCATACAATACAATTGGTCAATACAATGCATACTTGATTTAAAAATGTTTATGCTTTTTTTTTTAATTCTTAAAAACTGTTAATTGATTCAAGGTAATTTTATTTTTCACCCATAAAATAGAAACTATAAAACTGTAAATTTTTATTTTACTTTGCTTAACTTAACAGATTGTTTTTTCATGTTTTTATTTTGACATTTAAACCTTGATTTTTAACACATGAACACAGAGCTTGTGGATAAAGGAGATCAGCTCCAATGATGTGGAGTTTTATAAAAAAAAAAAAAACTCATCTAATAATTTATCTTTTATTATATTTTGGTAAAAAAGGAATATTATAGAAATAATGTTATAATTAACTGTTAATTTACTTGTTATCAATTTTAATATTTCTTTGCTAAACATATGAAATGCTTACTATTAAAGGTTGAGGGAAAAACACAAGTTTCTGTTCAATTTACAACATTCCGCAATCCTCGTTCTAAAGATTATGAAGGTGAGTGCTGCGACAACCTTGGAAGTTTGTGGTGTTTTATAGAATGCGATAACTGGTTTAAGTTTTGTTTCACTACATTACCTGTTGATAGCAAAAAACCGTGTATTTACAATGTCACAACATATGTTTTGGGGCATGATAGTTTCAACTTTGGGTTTGGTCAAAGTATTGGAAAAAATGTTTACAATCCAATCCAGTTTTTTTACGATGGAAGCTTTGTAAGTTCTTTTTTAAATTTTTTTTTGTTTTTCTTGTTTTATTGGTAACAACTGGCGGGGGAGGGGGGATGGACTAGGGATAGGCTTAACAAATGAGAACATTGAAATATATATGGTTTTAGTACATAAACTTCATAACAAAAATTGTGAAGTCAATAATTGACAATAAATAAAAAACTTTTAAAAACAAAACTGCATCTAGAAACAAGTTCAGTGTGGTAAGATGGAATTAGCTGTGATTAGACTTACAGTTTAAGTGACTCAAAGAGTCCTACTCTAACTGTGAGTGTAAGGATTAAATTTGATACTTGCTCACTAGCTTCATTATTTTATTGCTGTAGTGATGAAACAGTATATAAAGTTTTTTTATTGTGATAAAATTCATTCTATTAGCTATAAACAGATTGAAATTTGTTGCATCTAATCAAGCAGTTCAACAAAAATTTACAATCAGTTTGAACAATTTAATCCAACTATTTAAAACTTTATATAAAATAGCAAAAACTGACTTAAAAGTTTTTTTTATTTTAATTTAGAAAGGTTTTGGTTTTAAAGGTGAAGTATGGGATGATGATAGCAAAAACTTTTTGGGAGTTGGAAGAGCTGATGATTTAGTGGATAAATACTTTACAAACATAGACGTTTCACCAGTATCTAAGGAAGTTCAAGCTTTAGTTAATGGAAGGCGCACTAACCTTGGAATGCTGATTAGGTTAAAATTAATATAATAAATTTATATTGAAAGTTTTACAGATTTTTTTATTGATCGATTTTTTTATTTCAAGTTTAGAAAATATTATTAACAAAATTAAAATAATTAAATAAATATTTTTAACACAATTAAAATAGTTAATGAAATATTTTAAACATATTTAATATTTTAATTAATATAGTTGCAAGATTTAAAAAATATTTTTTCATAATATTACTTAATATTATTAAAATATTATTTAAATATTATTACTTAAATTATAAAGTATAAAGAATTTAATATAAAAAATAAATATAGGTTTTCAGGAAATTATAAAAACTATTTTTGAATACTTATTAAATGTTTCTATAAAGAAATTTTTAAAAGAATATCCAAAAACATAGAAGGTCCAATAAAAAAACCTCATCATACACCCATGTTTATTGTTATCAAATAATTTTTGAGTTCCTGATTTATTACTCTAAATATTTGAAAAAAAGTATTTGCATCAAAATAAATTATATGCAAGAGATTGAAAAAAGATTTGCAAGGAGTAACTTAAAAAGTTGCAAAATTTTTTTTAACTAATAACTGTTTAAATAAAACCTTATTCTAATTATTTTTATGGTTCATTCAATGTTTTCTAACAGATCATTAGCAGATCAATGTTTTGCTAACAGATCATTAGTAGATCAATGTTTCTGCTAACAGATCATTAGCAGATCAATATTTTTGCTAACAGATTGTTAGCAGATTGATGTTTTTCTAACAATATCAAAATGAACAATATTAAATCATTTTCTTATCAAATTGTCATTTTATAGAAGACAAAAGCATGATAAGTATGGTTTTATAAACAAATATAGGCAGAGAAAAAAGAATAGTTAATCATTAAAAAATAATTGTTGAATGAAAGCAATCAAAATAAAAATTTTGATCAAAGAAGACTTCTGTTTAAACAGAAGATAAAATAACAAGAACCACAGCAAGTTTGAAGATCAGCAACAAGAGAAAATATTAGCCAATATATAGTGACTGCAAGTTTTAAAGAACAATAGAAAATGCTGAGAAACTTAACAATACAGCTGATAAAATGAAATCAATTAAAATTGTTGAAAAGTTCAGTTAAGTAGTGGATAAACGAATATTTATATTGCAGGAAAGTCTATTCTTTAAACATTAAAATTAAAAAAGCAGATCAAGTATACACAAAAGCAGGAAGTAGATAAAAAAGAAAAGAAAATGCTAAATCAACATTTTCAAGTAGAAGATCAAGTAAACTCATAAATAATTTAAAAAAAAAAAAAAAGCATAAATAGAAACAGTCAAGTTTTTCAAGAATGAAAGTGCAAGTTTTTTGCAAGTAGTAGCAAATGATGGTGATACAAATAAAGAAAATGATGACATAAATAAAGAAAAGGTTAATATAAATAAAGAATATGCTAAATCAGATGTTTAAGACAGTAAATTTAATGCAGATTTTGACTTCCTTAAATTATCAAAGCCAACACACCCTGAAAACAAATAAGTTCAATATGGAGACAGATGAAAAGAGTTTTGATTCTTGTAATTACTGGTCGTAGTTCTGAAACTGAATTCCCTGTCTCTGACCCTAAACTTGATCTAACCCTAAACTTGACCTAACCCTAACCATAACCCTGATATAGCTATGTATTTTTCAAATTTTGGAAAAACTGGATAATTTAAAAAAATCATGTATTGCCTAGATTTATTGTTGCATAGAAATATTATTATATTTTGAAACAAAGTATTAATGAAGTTATACTGCAAAATTGTACCAATGATAATAATGTTATACAAACAAATAACACATGCAAATTTATTAGAAATAAAATAACATTATATGCCTTAATTTAAAAACTATTTATAATAACAAATAATAACTTGTAAGCTCTAATCTACTTAAGCAATTAGTTTCAAATATTTGTTTGTGTATTATTTTTTATCTAGTTAATGTA
>NC_088928.1:957500-962500 GCF_038396675.1 Hydra vulgaris | reverse complement strand
AAAAAACTAAAAATGCCTATACAAACTTATACTTCATATATACAATACAAAAAATACTTCCTGTATATTAGATCAAATAGGGTTGCCTGAGAATAGTAACTACTCTCGGGCAACCTTACTTGATCTAAGATACAAAAAATATTTTTTGTATTGTATATATGAAGTATAATTTTGTATAGACATTTTAATTTTTTTCATTGAAAAATTACAACAAAAAAGATGAGTACTTGATTAAAACAACAAAGAATCTAATAGAAGAAATAAAAGAATAAGATAGAAAGAAAAAAATGATAATAATAAAAATTAAAATAATAAAGAATAGAAGAAAAATGTAGAAGTTTATTTAGTTGTTTTATAAATTTTCATATAAAATCTTTTTCTTGTAATAATTTTTTAATTGAAATAAAAAATGAGTTCCATTGGCTCCGCATTTCTTTAGTTTTTGACTCTTTTTTCTTCCAACTATTAGTACAAAATCAACCATATACTATTTTGATAAAATACTCAATAACGGAGTAATTTAGTATTTGAATAAAATTTTTTTTATGTATCGAGTAAATATGGTAAAATGTGTAAAATTACCATTTTTCAAGTATTTTTTTTTTTATTATAAGTATTTTTATAGGACAAGTTGTGTGAAAGATTGGTATGGTAAAGATTGTGATATCTATTGCTCATTGCAAGAAAGTAATAACGGTCACTTCACGTGCAATCCTGTCACAGGCGCAAAAAAATGTAACACAGGATGGAGTGGTCTTTACTGTGATGAAGGTAAAAAGTTTTATTTATTACATTATTTTGCAATGTTTTGATCTACTTGTTGTAACATTATTATAATTAATATTAGCAATATGTGCTAAGAACTGTGACCAAGGAAGCTGCTCAATACCAGGAGATTGCAAGTTAGATTTTTTTTTCATATTATTTGAATTTTACCAAATAAAAATATATATGTTGAATAGAATGGGTGACAGAGCAGCGTATGCATTTCTCAATGCTCATTCACTGCTTGCATGCATATGCAAATACATATATATATATATATATATATATATATATATATATATATATATATATATATATATATATATATATATATATATATATATATATATATATATATATATATATATATATATATGTATATATATATATAATAAATATACATATATATATATATATATATATATATATATATATATATATTTATATATATATATATATATATACACACACACACACACACACATATAAATATATATATATATATATATATATATATATATATATATATATATATATATATATATATATATATACACACACACACACACACACACATATAAATATATATATATATATATATATATATACATTAATATATATATATTTATATGTGTGGGTGTGTGTGTGTGTGTATGTATATATATATATATATATATATATATATATATATATATATATATATATATATATATATATATATATATATATATATATATATATACATATATATATATATATATATATATCTATAGATTTATATATATATATATATATATATATATATATATATATATATATATATATATATATATATATATATATGTGGGCATTTCTAAAAAACCATGCATGGAAGCTTGTATTTGTTTTGTCTATTGTTTTCATAATAATAAAACTAGCGATATCCGATTTACTCTCATTTAACATTTAACATTTTTTGTTAACAAAAAATATTATACATTAGTAATGTTAACAAATAATAAATTAAGTTTGAAGCGGAATCACGCACAGAACAGAAAAACTCAAATTTTAGTTATTTGATAAATAAACTTTAATTCCTCTGAAAATATAAGTTTCAGCTGTATAAATTTTTAAAAAAATAATATTTTAAACATTGGAAAAGATTTCCAGAAAGTTACCAGGTTGCACTATGTATCATAGAGTCACGGCAATCTTTTACATGCAGTTAATGATTGATCACGCACAAAAGTCACGCATGGAAGTTGCGAAATTGTCAATTTCATGTAGATATTTTAAAGAAAATAAATTGCTTGTGAGTATTTCAAGTGAAATATTATACTTCAACTCATTTTTAATATATTTCCGATGAGAAATAGCAGTCATTAATTATTTCTATCTGCAGTATAGCGTTTTGAAAATTATTGTATATTTTATAAACTGTATCAATATTAAATGCAAAAAAACAATAAAATGTAAAAAGCTGTATATTTAACTTATTCAGGTAGCCTAAATTATGATAAAAATACTTTTTTTATAAATGTTCTTTAAGAAAATCATAATAGTATGCATGTTGTATTAAGTCCCAGCCAGGTTCTCCAATCTAAAACTTGTCAGGAACGTCATACTGTATGAGTAATACTGTACTAATCTATACAACATCTCTTTCTTTACTTCCTGCTTTACATCTTCATCAGCAAGAAATAGCAACACCAACTGCATAGTCAAGTACTGGTTATGTCTTTACATATTAGCAACCAATGCCAAACTAAAATTAGGATATTGAATTTTAATGCTAAAAGCGTTCTTGAAAGCAGCAAAATCATTTGAGGGTAAATTTGCAACCAAATATGAATTTAGAAACCAAGGTGAATACCAGACAGATGTGGAGAAGGCTGCTTTCTCTATCATAATTGTGTCATAATCATGGTGATGTTATCCATTATTCTCATGGTATTAGGCATTAGCTATATGGCTGATGCTTAATTCATTATTAAGAAAGTATTAAGCATCAGCCATAAACCTAAAGCATTAGATTTTGTCACCATTAATATTTATTTATTATATTTTTTTATCTATATGTTATTTATTATACTTATGCATTTATTTTTTCAATATACTGTACCTAGCTTCATAGCATGCTCCAGGTTGATAAAAATAAAATCCTGGCACTTCTCCTCCCAAATAGAAAATAGAAAGCTTGCATAGTTTCCTGTAATCACTCCTCACAAAGGTTTTTGAAGCTCTTTTCCAAACTCCAGAGCTTTCTTAGCAATTTCTTAAAGGGCGACTGAAGCTGACTCCAATAAAACCTAACTAAGTCTATCATCTTTTCCACCTCTTTCTTAAATAAACACCAATTTTTCTGGAGTTTGACATACAGCCCTTCCTTGACCCTTTCTCTTCTTTCTTGTCAAAGCCTCCATAAAGTCTGAGATGTGTATTTCTAGCATATTTCTTTTATAGAGAAACCATATAAATAGAATATTATGAATGGAGCTAAGGATAATAACAGCTTCAGTGTGCATTTCAGTATTGGATGCGGTAGTGTCACAGCAAACAGCAAATATTTGATTTACTATGTCATAGTATTCTAGCAGTTTCAAAATTGCTTCAGTCTGGTCACTACCTTTTGAATTTGGTGTCTGAGCAACATCTAGCAGTATGTCATCTGTGTCGTCCATATCAGGGGATGGAACACTGATGGCTATTCTTTTAACAGAAACATTTTTTTTTAGATTTTCAATCTGTTTCATCCTCTTTCCATCAAAATAAACACATCTTTTTTCCTTTGAAGTAGTTATAATTTCTTGCCTGAACTCATCTCCTTATATCTCAATCTTCTTGAATCACTTTCTATAGACTGTACTTGTTAATAGATTATTATCTTCTAGATTTACACCAGCTTTATTGAAAGTAGCAGTTACTAATCAAGTTTGTGGGGCATTACTTAATCTGTATCCGGCAGAAACTGCAGCAGTACAGTCAACCAGATCTTCAGCACTTATACTTATCATTATCTTAGACTAAGTAAAAGGACTGGAATCTATTAGGTAAATCTTTATCAACTCAAGAATCTAAAGTTCTGATTCAGAATTATTCCCAGATGAATGAAAACCTCAAGTTCATAGGATTTTACTGCATTCATTGTGATTCTACCTTAACCTTTTGTCTCCTCCGTTCTTTTGAGACAGATAATTTTATTTTTACTGGAATTTGTAAAGCTTCATCCAGTTCTTCTGTAATATTTCACTTCTTTTTTAATGTTTACATGTTTCGCTTTCCTTTTAGATTTAGATAGAACTAAATATCTTTCTTTTTGGCATTCTCAGAACAAAAACAATCCTGATTTATTTTTTGTTCAAAATTTGACAATGAAATATCAAAGAGTGTATTACTCTTTTCTAAAAAATCATTCTTTATCATAGAGAAGTTGCTAACTAAAGTTCCAGTTCAATGATTTGAAATGACACAGATTTATGTACTTATTATGGAGCTTCAGTATCTTATCCCTGACACTGGATCCGCTGATGACAAAATCTTGAAACCCTGCTTTTTTTCCAAGTGTCCATTACAGTGGAGGCAGGACATCTTTGTTCAGAATTCTTGCAAAATCTTTGCAGATAAGTTCTCTGTTCTCATGCTTCTGAGGGCAGGCTACTATCAACTTAGTAGATTGATATCTTATTAATCTAAAATAAAAAAAGACAAGTAATTTTTATTATGGTTTTTTTGTTCTTACATAATTTTTGCCTTGATGTGTCACATTTTACACAGTTAGGGAGAGAAGGTGGGGGAAGGGGATATTAGATTAAATATGTATTGCATAAAATGACAATAAATTAAATATGTATTGCATAATATATATTAAAAAAATATTTGTTCCACCTGGTAGATTTTAGAAACTTGATGAATCTTAGAATATTTCCAATGGTCGCCACCAGGTGGTTTATTGGAAGTTCATTGATTGTGTATTTTAGGAGAAACAGCAGCTTCCTTGGATTCGTTGACACTCTGTAATTTCTCTTGTCAGGCTTCTGTTTTTTTTTGTTTTTTTTTTTAAGAATGATCCATTTCAGTTAATACTTTTGTTATTACTCAAAAAAGGTTGTTCAACTAGTCATCATTATCGACCTGCTCTGTAAATCAGGTTTTAATGAACCTTTTGTACCAAATAGGCTAGATGGATTGATTCTAATATAGTCTAAAAACATTGACTTTTTAAATCCTCTAGGATGTAAGGGCATTAAAAATGTAAA